>NW_005842612.1:895924-898514 GCF_000455745.1 Alligator sinensis | reverse complement strand
AGTACTTTCTTCGGCTGACGCGACGGGCTCGCGTGTTCAGAGCCTTCAGCCGGACTGGGCTAGAGTTCACGAGTCTAGAACTCTTGTCCGCCTCTTTCCTTTTTCTTCTCTGTAACTGCAACTGAAGCAAGCTTTCCAGCCTACACCACTGCCATCTCAGTGTAAGTAAACAATCTTTTAAACTACCGATACGCGTCCATGCCTTATTCCAGAGCGAAAGCCTTCCCTCTCCGCCCCCGCGTGCCCGGGCTGCTGGCCACAGCCTGCGTGCAGCGTGAAAAAGGGCCCGGGGCTCACCCAGCCCGCACACAGCCGAGTTGGGGTTTTGGGGCAGTCGAACATGACCATGTAGCATCTCGATGCCCATCTTGCTGGGGTCACCTGACCCCAGCAGTCTTTCCTGCCCAGGTCCGGGGGGGCTGGACCCGATGATCTGTAAGGTCCCTTCCAGCCCCTAACAGCTGTGAAACTATCCATCTCCGAGCCAGAGAGCTGCAGCAGGTGTGCCTGGGCGCGGGCTCGCTCTACAGAAAGGTGTTCTGCCAAGGTTGGGCAGTGGAGCCCAGCCAAAGCTAAGGAAAGAAAGAGCAAATCGGGCATCCCCAGTGGTCAGGGCTGCATAGGTCTTGTGTGCTACTCAACCAGCCCCTGAGGACTTTGTCAGGGCAGCAGAGGAGCAGTTTTGTGGCGAGAGAGAATGTAGGATCAACTCCAGGGTGTGCAGCGTGGTGGCAAGGCAGACCTGGTAAAGATGTACCTGTAGAAGGAGCAGCGTAGCACCGGACCCCCCCCTCCCTATGCAGACTATAACGGCTTCAACTGGAGGAGATGGTGAAGCCACCATGAAGCTTTCCTTGTTTTGCAAGAGAGGCTCAGTTCTGGGAAGGGGAAGGGTTGGCTTCTTAAGAGTGCTCAGGGCTATGTTTATTTCCCCCGATTTCTGGGCGAAGGCGTAAGCTGGCGTTGTTCGAACATCTTCCACAAGTCTCCTAGAAAAATGAGCTGAACCCTTTCCGCTGCCGACACCTGGCCAAAGGTTTTCGTAAGGGACACTTCCCGAGAGGAAATGACTTGCAAGAACGTATTTATATGCTTGGCTATTATATGTAATCACACTGCTTGGGCTTAGTTAATAACACTTCAGGTAGAGGAAAAGTAATAATTTGCCTTATTTTTCTTTTTATTTTTTCAGGGCTAAACTGCGGAGAGTTTAATCTAGATATAAAGCAGCTAAACACTGCAGGATTCATTTTATTTAGAATTATGCCGCTTCTTTTCTAGATGGCATTAGAATTTTCTGTATGGATGTATTATTGTCTGTAACGTATGCTAGCTGATAGTTTAATTTCACAAAATTGACAGAAACATTTCCTAAATACCGTCTCCATAATCCAGCAGTTGCTTTACCCTTTGTGCAGGCAAGTAAACCACCCTAATAAATTAGAAGCAACATGAATGACTGACCGGGTGAAGTGAGACTGTAAAAGGTGTAGTGATGTATTATTTTTCCTGCATCCAAATTCAATATTCTGAGATGTTTAACAGTTGAAGGAACATTAACTTTACTGCAAATATTAAATGTTCATATCAGATTGGAGTCGTGCACAATAGAGAGTTATGACCCCTGGCTCACCTTACGGTGAGGCTCTACCTGTAGATCGCTGTTTTATGGCACTTCAAATTAGAGACATTATAGCATGTCCAAAAGCTGCTCACAAAGTGTTTATCTGGCCTCTGCTTGTAAGATGGCTTCAGTTTAAACAAGAAGGTTCCTTTTCCAGAATAGCAAGGAGACCTGTGTGTTTTCATAGTCTTTTAGTCTAGGCAGCTTTAACACCCCTCTGACCGTGAGTGTCTCCTAGAAAAAAAGCCAGAACCCAGCCAAAGGCAGAGAAGACTTGTGGCGTCAAACCCTCGGGATGGGAATCTTCACGGGTTATCCATTCGTGGCTGACTCTTCCTCACAAACACCAGGAAGGGGATCTCCCTTAATTCCACCATACCTACATACACCTGTGAGCTTTATGCTGTGCACAGGTGAGGGGACACGTGTCTTTTTTTCCTCTTTGGACTTTGTATGTCTTGCCATCCATGTTGAAGAATGATAATCTGAAGTTAGAACAACTGCAGAAAAGGGACACTAGGATGATGGTGGAATGGGTACATTATCAGTAGCGGCACACCAGTCCATCGGTTCCTATCGTGTCGCCACGATAAAAGAAAAATTGACAGTATCAGCATTTGGACACGTGTCTTTTTTTCCTCTTTGGACTTTGTATGTCTTGCCATCCATGTTGAAGAATGATAATCTGAAGTTAGAACAACTGCAGAAAAGGGACACTAGGATGATGGTGGAATGGGTACATTATCAGTAGCGGCACACCAGTCCATCGGTTCCTATCGTGTCGCCACGATAAAAGAAAAATTGACAGTATCAGCATTTGGTTTTTTTGGCTGATATGGCCAATAATGTTGATAAATGCCATGTGCATGCATGCAGCCGCAGCATGCACGCAGCCAGCCCAGCAGCTTGGAGAGCAGCACCGCACTGGTAAGTCTGGGGGGGGGGGAAGGGGGGCAGCTTGGGGTC
>NW_005842612.1:893811-895245 GCF_000455745.1 Alligator sinensis | reverse complement strand
CCAAGCTGCAAGGCCGTATATCGGCTGTCGGATCAGTACCGGCCGATATGGCTCGTTAATAATCAGCCATCAGTATCGGCCCAAAATATCTTTATCAGCACGCCCCTACTATTCAGAGGAGATGGAAAGCACTTGCTTTGTTCAGTCCAGCAACACGGAGGCTTGCAGGAGGTACAGTTGTTGTCTATAAACACATTTGGGGCTAAGCACCAGCAAGGGGAAAGAAGTTCTTAAAGGGGGAAAAAAATATTGGCACCCAGTCACGTGAGCATAAATTGGCTATTGTCAAATTTATGCCAGAAGTAAGACCTGTAAGAATAAAGCTTCCAGGTGTCTGTGTGTTAGTCATCAGAGGGCTGGCGTTGTGGAACAGCCACCTAATAGGAGAAGCAGGGCCAAAACCCCCCTAAGGACTGAGATGACACCGAACGAGCTCACGAAAGGGGTTTCACGATACAAAGTCTGTGGTTGATGCGGACTGGGCTTGATGGCCCTTCCAGGCCTGTGTTCCTGCCAGCAGACTGACCAGTAGAGCAAGAAGTAAAGCTGGTTTCAGAAAAGCAGCTTTAGACGCGTATTTTGTTTTGTGTGACAGGATGTGGTTTGGACTATTTTGGTGTCAAGCAGCTTTTGGGGCTGCTTTTTTTTTCCTGTTCATTTCCATCGGCATTTGTGCTTACCCCCTACCTAAGCCTGTGTAGCTGCCAGAGACTTTTTCATGCTAGGTGTAACCTGGGAAAAAAAACCCCAGATTCTGCTGTTGCGAGAGCTGTGAAGTAGAGGTATTTTTAACAGCGCTGGTCCGTTTTATCTGCGCGATTATTGTTTTATGCATTCTTTAGAATGATGGCATCGATGTCCAGAACGCACATCCTTCTACAGTTCGCTTCCCTGTCCGAGTTTAAGTGCTCAGGCAGAAAGAACATTGTTCGAGGAGGCTTGTATCTTTGCGAGAGGCTTTCACTGTCAAACGGCGAATGCTTGGATGTGGTTGGTCTCGCACCAGTTCAGTTCCTTTACAATATTAACTTGCAGGAGATCTTTCACTGCATCTTTTACCAGATGTTCCCAGACACTTCCGCACGCCAGTCGGTATGCTGGCTAGGTGCCATATGCAGTGTGGAGAGGACGAGAAAAATTATTCAAGAGAGACCGTGTTTCTGCTGTCCTTCAGTTTGGCTGCTTACGTGGGCATCTTTCGTGGGAGGGTGAATGTGTGCGTGTGCGCATGCATGTACAGAACCTCGTCTTGGTCCAGCTGTTTCTCATTCCTGATGGCGTCCCTGTCTCTTACCTTCATTCTTCGGTTACGGGTACTTGCAGGTGTTCTGCAAAAAAAAAAAATGTGACTTTTGTACTGGGTTCTCTAAACGCTCAGACCAGAGCTCATCCTGGTTTCCTCCAGCCTGTGGGGTTTTCATAGGATGCAATGCT
>NW_005842612.1:875558-893780 GCF_000455745.1 Alligator sinensis | reverse complement strand
GCAGTGCACACAGTGAAAATAAGGGTGCCTTATATTCTCTCCCAAGATTTACACTTATTGCTCAGTCCCGGGTGGCTGAATGCCACTTGTCCCTCTAAGCCAGTGGTTCTCAACCTTTTTCACACCCAAATCTAGTAGCATAATTGTCAGCTTGCCACAACCCACAACCCGCTAATTGCCAGCTTGCCACAACCCACAACCCGCTGGCCCCGACCCACACTCAGTCTCTCTTCCCCCCCCCGCCCACCCTCCTCTGGCTGCTGCATCCAGCCCCCTCCCTCCCTCTCCAGCTTCTGGGGATGCTCTCAATAATGCGGGGTGCTCACCACACCCCTGGTTACGTGCCAGCTCCATGCAGGCTGCCAGCATTGCAGCCTGCATGGGCAAACACCGCCCCGTGACCCTTTACAACGTTCTTGCGACCCACAGGTTGGGAAACACTGCTCTGAGTGGGACGCCGACTGCTCAGTGGTCACATAACTCGTTAGCATGCCAGAATCTCATCTATTATTGGAATAAACCAGACAAATTGCTCTGCCAACCAAGAGCAGCCATGCACCACCACCCCGTGTGCAAAGGGCAGGGACTTAACGTGAGCAGGGTCTTGATCAAGCCTCCGTGCTCTGGTTCCAGCATCCTGTCTCCAGCAGTGACCGGTACCTGCTACTACATCGGAAAGGCAGGAAGCCTGCTTTGGCAGTTGTTCTAGGGTAATCTTCACACTTCTCTGTTAACTATAATAGGGACCTTGAACGTGGCTCAGGATCAAAAAGGAGGCAGTGGCGTGTGAATAGCAGTGGTGTGACATGCACTTGGCTTCCAGGCCCTGCACAGAAGGCAGGCTGTTTGTGTGTTTTACAAGCTTCGGTTTTTGTTTGGCCTTGGCAGCTGTAGATAGAGGAAGGCGACAACCACATGGATGCTGGTCGTTTGATGCCCACCCTAGAAGACGGGGCCAAGCACCTGGTAATCCAGAATACTGATGACCGCGGAGCCTGTGCGCACAGCCTCACGGCGATATCGGAGTAAGGGCTCTGGAAGAAACGGCCTCCGCGAGCAAGGAGCTGCAGCGTCTTTGCCAGCTCCCTCTTTCACTACAAGTCTTATGATAACTATTGTTTTTCTTTACGTCCACCTCTGGAGCGGGTTTGAATCTTCGAATGCGTCCCGGTCTCACGAGTGCATGGGAAAATATACCATCCGTCGTTTTGGCATTGCTCTCTGCCTCTAGATAAAATGTCTCGCTACTAATATATGGTATGATAAAATTTCAGGCCATTTTTCAAAATGTACAAGAGATGCTTCTGGTCTCTGCCCAACATTTTCTCTCTTAGTGGATACAACCACAAATTTACTGTTTGAAAATTGAGCCTCATCGTGACAGCGAGCACAAAAAGTAACTACAGCGGCTATATTTTCTTGTGTGCAGGTTGTTAATTTAAGGCCAGCCCAGTGAACTCTCTACACAAATAATTTCCATTTGCTTTCATGGGTGTTTTCCTCGCTCGTCCACTCCAATACCGGAGTTTGCCGTAAGGTCTGAGCGCTGTCAGCATGTGCAGATATTTGTGCTGGGCAGGAGCAGGCTATGCGCCCAGTGTGGAGATCACAGTGACCTCCTGGTGATGGCAGGCTGGTTGGTTGAGCTGTCTAACACACCTAGCGTTGCAACACGAATGGCTTGTGGTCCATAGGTTACACTTCGGTGGCTGGCATCACACACCTGGTATATGTGTGGGTACACCCGTACCGTGTTCTTGGGATCCTGGGGACAGACGTTCTCCTTCATGTCAAACACAAACCCGGTGGTGATGCAAACATGGGGTTGAGCAGTTATTTTACAACAGAACTACGTGTATTCTCTTTGCAGGCACCTCAGCCATGCCCAAACCCATCGTCCTTTATTCGGTAGCGAGACATCGACTCCTGGTCCCTGGTGCTAACCTCCATTGTGTTATATTTTCTGATTACGTCCTTTGCCTTTTTTCATGACATCTTGGGAGTAGGAGGGGTTTCCTGTAGACGTTTGTCAGGCCACTTCCTTGTACTTGACCCCAACAAAAAAACTTGACCGTCCCTCAGCTATTTGGGGTCTAGAGCACTGTATCGTGCTAACCAGTGTTGTCTTTTGCCTTTAACATACCTCCCTGCCTGTAAGCATCTGGTGCCTCCTGTCGCAGATTGTAGGCTCTTTCAGCTGTGAGCCATCTTTCCAGTCGGTGCTTGTACAAAAAAAGCCTGTCACAGCAGATGTTGGTGGTGGGTTGGGCTCTTATAAACCAGAATAATCCATAATATTACTTCAGTTGATGCTGTGAAACCTCGTGCATCCGATCAGAGCAACGCAGATCCCTTCCAGCCCTACTTCTCTGATTTCTTCTCACCAGCGCTGCTAGGCTTTGCAGCGCTTTTCTGACATCAGGAGAGACCAGCAAGAAAGCATCTGATCCAAAATCCATTACAGTGAACGGAGAGATTTGCATCGGTTTTATCGGATGTAGGATTGGGATCAAAGTTAGACCTTGTCGAATTTTTGGTTTGTTTATTGCGGGTAAACGTCGTCGGAAATCACAAAAGAGTTATGTTCGCTCTTTTTTCTTTTTTCCAAGTAACAGAATTTAAAGGGATAATTTAAAACCATGTCCATCTGCCAGGGGAATTGGGATTCATAAAATTGTAACAGTGGTCTGCATGATGAAGTTCATAGTGGAAATAAAAGCTGACTCTAAATTAGGCACATCATCACGTTGACACCCACTCCCAGGCCTTTACTGGGACAGGTTGGTCGATGCCCGTCAACCGGTGATACCTGCGAATGGGAGCTGGGACCCACGAAGGGGAGCGGGGGCTGATTCCTGCAGAGAGATAGTGAGAGGTGGTCAGTGCCTGGAGACCACCGAGACCCCTGAAGGGGAGACTAATCCATGCCAGGTGCGGCTTCCAGGAGTAATGGGCCAGGTAGGAAAAAAGCACCTTAGATCTTCTTTTATCAGGTAGAACATGACTTTGTGTCGAGATTATGATGCTAAAATGAAATCCCTTTTTGATTTAAATTAATAATACTCGTAGCTTTTTCCTGAGCTTTTATAATAGTAATTTCAGGCTTCACAGGTCGTATTTCTCATCTGTTGGGGTGAAATTTTCCTGCGGCTCAGAAGCAGGACTTTCTTTCCAAATTGCGTTCCCGTAGTAACGATTCCTCATTGACATCTGGAGACTTTTTATCAATAAGACCATCAGCTGGTCGTTACGCGTCCAGGAAATGCTTTAACATGGCAGCTGCTATTGTAAGGCGTTAGAGTACAGCCAAGAAGAGTAGGTACGTCTATGAACTTTGCAGTCCCTGAGCACATTTGTGAATAGCATTGAAGCCTGCTTTGTCTCTGTCTCCTCTAGTTATTGTAATGTGCGCTTGGAACCAGTCCAAGTACAGCTTTAGCCTTAGGTTAAAACTATCTGAATTATTGTCCTCAGCGAAGGTGTAACGATTCCTGAGTCCTTACGTGGAGAGATCCGACTATAACAGATGTCAGCTCTGTTTTGCTTCATAGTCTTGTATCTAAGACACATCTGGACAGTTCCAAGTGCTCTCTTCCTGTCCATTAGCATGGTTTTAGCCACCGTCTTCATGCTTTTTTTGTTTTCCTGGTCTGAATTTTGCATGTCAGACTTGGGTTCTGAGTCTCGAACCATTCAGGGATGTGCTTGAATGTGTCTGATTGCAGACTCGGGCACCTGCTGCCATCAGACAGCGGTTCTGAATCTTGGTCTTCGTGCTACAACCCTAATGGGAGTGAAGTCTGAAGCCATCCTACATGTCTGCATAGCAAGTGCATCCTATGTATAGATAAGGGAACGGCAGCGAGAGTGCTGATACAACTTGCACACTGGCAGATGGTGTGTTTAGAAGCATTTGCATGATAATTATCCTGTAGGTTCATAGATTCATAGTCGTTAGGTGCTGGAAAGGGCCTCACAAGATCATCGGGTCAAGCCCCCTTGCACTTGAGCAGGAAAGACTGGTGGGGTCAGACGACCCCAGCAAAGTGGGCGTCAAGATGCTTTTTGAAGATCGCCAGGGTGGGAAAAGTTCAAGTCTGTCTGAACCTTTTTAGGATTGAGTATGATCCCAAGTTAGAATACGTAGGAGATTGTTTGTGGTTATTTGAAATGCTCTTTCTCTAATAGACTTAACATGACTGAATTCAGCAAGGGAAGGACCAGCTCCAATGCATCGCGTTTCTGTTTTTCTGCTCCTGTTTCCTTCCAGCATGTGATTTTGTTTTTATGATTATTATTATTATTATTATTATTATTATTTAATATCTTCCTGCAGCAGTTCAGAAAGCATGACCTTTTTGTGGCAGGCAGGTCAGTGGCTGCTAGGCGCACTGCTTCAGTAGGACTTCGACATGCAGCCCCCTGCTTAGAAGTGGTGACCACCGGACATGTAGGGCTCAACGCGCTGCTCCAAAAATGCCGGCTCAGCGCAATGCTAGGTGCGGGCTGGCTTTAAAACTAGATGCTCCTTTCTGCTTCACTGATCAAGGGAGAAGCTAGAGCAGTGGCTTGGAGCGTTCTGGGAGCGCTGCCCTCTTGGCGTGCTCCTTTTCCCTGCAGTCGGCTGGAGAAAAGCCAGGAGCTATTGCTGTAAGTCTCAGAATTCACTATTCATTTCAGAGGTTAAGCAGGTATCCAATGAGTGACCTCATTAATACATACTAATGACTACCAGGATGACTGAACCCTTCAACAGCGTTGGTTCAATTGCCTGGCTTTTGGTTTCATTGCAAAAAAGTGCCTTATGAAGGAAAATGTGGCTCGGTGACGGATCACATCCATAATCTAAAACGACAGCACATCTTGTCATTGCTACCTGTGTGGGAACACATTTACATCAATGGGGGTGGGGAAATATGGCATCCGTATATCCATCACAGTACTTTGCTAAATTGCACCAGAAATCTGTTTGTGTTTTTCAACGACACGGTTCAGAAACAGTGACATCGACCCCTGCAAAAAGGTCCATACAAGATGCAGGCACCATGGCTCCTCTTCGGATCAAGACTTGAACGGAGTTGCCATGTCAGATTGCTGACTGCCTCCACTCGGGTGGAAATTTCACAGACGGCGATGGTGATAAGAGAATGCTTCGCATGATTTAATTCAGAGCAAATGGCAAGGATGCATACTTTCATAGTCACGGTTTTGTTTTGGCAAGATTACTCCCCTGTCTCTTCTGAAGATGCTTATAACATACAAAATTATAAATGTAAAGAATTGTGATGCGACTGCAAATTGAGCTTTGGTCTTTATTGAAATCCCCATCTCTTTAGATGAAAGACACTTTAGTTTAAAAAAAAAAAAAAAAAATGCATAATGGATAAAGACCCCATGGGCTGAGAGTGAGGGGCTTGATCTATCTCGTTCTTCTGAGGCTGGCATCTTCCACCATTGACCTTTGGACTTATTTGAGTCTCTTTACCTGTCCGGCCAGGCTTCTCTTGGGTCTGGTACCATGTAAACCAGCACAGCCTGTTCCATGCTCGGGTTGTCGGCGACTGAACTGGCACCCCCACCTGGGCTAGCCTGGGTGAAGATGGTGTGTGGACACCCGACGGGACTAAAAAAGAAGACCCGTCGAAGGGTGGATGAGCTCCCTGCGAGCCAACGGCCATCCATACTTGGAGAAGAGAAGGGCGCTGCCAGATCACTTGGCCTGAAGAATCGCCGATGATGTGCAGCAACTCAGCTAAGCTCACGCGGAGCGGAGGAGGGTTGTGACAGCATCTGAGGTGCCCCAACGGTCTCACCGGCCTCGGGACTGACTTGACTTGACTTACCTGAGAAGTGGGGAAGGAAGGAACTGATGAAATCCCACTTCCTCTCTCTTCTATTCCTTGCTTTGTCCCTTCTTTGCTTATATGGTGGCAAGGGAAGTTTTCGTTGGACGTTAGAAAACTTCTGTGCTACGAGGGTGGTTCAGCACTGGAAGAGGCTACCCAGAGAGGTGGTGGAGTCTCCGTCCTTGCAAGTTTTTCTGAGGTGGGTAAACTCTACTGGGACGGTTTAGTTGGAAATGGTCCTGCCTGGAGCAGGGCGTTAGACTAGGTGGCTTTCTGAGATCTCTTCCGGCCCTGCCTTTCTATGATGCTGTGTCCCTTACAGTCTGACCCTTTTTTCCCATATGGTGTTCATACTTGCATATTTATCCCACTTCTCCTATATTAGCAATATTTTAAAGCTTAACGTTAGGACCACACTTGTTGACTTAGTTGAAATACAGTTGACTGGAAGAGTTTTTCAAAAGCAGAGTGTGGACAGAGTATGTCTATTTTTTATATAGTAGGTAAATATAAGGAGGTGTGAAATATGCTTATTATGAATATATACTACGTAATGCTGTTTTAAAAGGCATTGCCATTTCTAGTCAAAACAGTGTTCGTGCCTCCGAATTTTAAAATTAAAGTGTGTTTTTTCTCGTTCATATTTGCCTGCCCCGTAAGGTAACGAGCGGATATTGCTAACGCCGCCTGCCTGCAGACCTGCGAACGGCAAGTGTTTCTTGCTAGGTCAAGTGGGGAGATTATTTGTGCCGCCTGTCGAGGAAATGTAAGCACGCATTGCTCGTTTGCATAATTAGCCTATCCCAAAGAGCAGCGCGCTGAAAAAGGCTATTCTGAAATTTATATTGATCATCCATTAAACTTTTAATTTGAAATGAAAGGTTAGGGTTTTATGGACTTAGATTGCAATGCGATTGTACATGCTCGTATTTTTATTTATCACCGTAATAATCTAACTTGTGAGTTAAACAGTAAAAACCTGGGTGGTATACTATCTGGAAGTTCAGCGAGGAGGATACAACTCTGATTACGTGCCTTGAGGCTCGGGACTCTTAAAAGGGACTTTTTGTCTCTTTAAAAAATGCCCCTATTGATTTGTATGGCATTATGTTAACTGTCTGGAATCTTCGTATTCTATTAAACTAATACAAATAGAGCTATAATTGCATAATTTCCATCATTTGCAGGGTTGCATGCATATGCAGGCACGTATGCCCAACTTACTGACTGAGACGAGACTGGGATCGACATGTCTGGGATGATTTTAGACTGCCAACACCTGCATCTGCTCATGGGGCAGACCTGTGAGGTCCCTTGCACCCTGTGATTCTATGAAGGAAACCAGGAGTTGAAAAGAGAAATTTTACAGGCTTTACATGATATGACAAATAAGACCTTTTATAACACATTATGGGCATGGCAAGCAGATCTGTGAATTTTATACTAGCGCTTCAGCGAGAAGGAAGCTTGCATTCCACTACCTCTCTAAGACTTGGCCAGAACAGATGAGCATAAAACCTGGTTTGGAATCAAATCTTTATATTTTTTCCAACGGAGCCAGATGGCGAACACCTGTCGCTTACAATTAACAGGTTGCCACGACAGTGTGACAGTTGGAAATGCTGCGTTTGCGTAGCACGAGTGCAGGAGCACAGTCTGTTCCTCTCGGCTAGGCTCGGCCATTGGATGGTCTCTGCAGAACCATTTCGTTTTTCCTGTCGAAAAGTATTGCTTTGGAAGTTGAAATAGGTTGACTGTGTTCTTGTGTCATTTGGATGCAAGAAATTGGGGACAAAATACATTGAGAAGCTGGGAGGAACTCTTGCCCCCTCTTTGCAGAGAAAATGTTGAGCGTTGTAGGGGCAATAGCTTTGGGGGAGAAGAGGGTGAATTTAATTGCAAGAGTCATAATGCAGATGGTAAAAGATGCAAATAAAGGGGCATGCTCAAAAAGCCATGGACAGAAATGCCTTTCTGTCCGGCAAAGACGAACCCATGCATGACTCCCTTAAATACTGTCGCATTCTCCAAAGACTGTTGTCATGTAGACAGCCATGTGCAGCTCCAGTGTAACATGGGCAGACTGGTCTCGAAGAAGTGGTAGTAATACCACTTACAAAGTTATATTTCTACGTTTCTACACGCGCTCCCTCGTGTAACTCCCAACAAGCCCCCGGCAATCTTATTACGAATACGATGATTTGGGATTTTGTTGAGCAGAGCGTTTTGCAGTTCTGCCAAACAGTCACTGTATTTCAGTTGGACTTTTTTAATACTTTCTCTTCACATGATGTGGGGCAGGGGGGTCATGCCAGCTGTTGGGAGACATAATAGTGGGCAAAGAAAACAGCACAGGAGGGGCACAAGGCATTTAGCTCCACATCTCTATCTGCTCTGTGTGCATTTCATTTAATATCTTCCCCTCTCCCTTCCTGTTTCTCATTTTTAGTCTTTCTCTATTTGACTTTTTCACTAGGCAGAGTAAGGAACGCCCCTGAAAAAGATTTAGCTATGGCCTCGTTTCAGCTGCACTGCAGTTCGATAGTGCCATTTCCCAATCTCTTCCTTATTAAAAACCTGCATGCAGTGGCTCCTTTCTGGAGACTGAAATTCAGGGCTTTTTATAAGTCCCACAGTATTCTGAATCCTGAAAGGCAATGCAGTGGCTTTGGTGAGATTACTCGGGGGTAAGAGCTATGTTGGATGCACCTTGGAAGGCCAACCCCTATGCGGGCAAACCGAAGGTGTAGCCTTTCCCAGTTGCCAGGTGAGCTGACGTTCATATTGCAGTTGCATTTCCCCCCCTTTCCAAAGTGCGAATCCCCAATCTGCGGTGGTCAGCGTCTTGTACGGCAGTTCACAAAAGTGCAGCTGCATTGCTGTGCTGGCTCCTTCCCAAATCGCCCGTGGTTTCACCGAGCTCGGTTGGGCAGCTGAGCTGCAGGCACTAATTCTTTTGGCTAGGCGATGTGTTTGATCAGAACTGACATTTCCATTGGCGCGCAGCTACAAGTAACCCTAAAATGTTTTTTGTACTCTAGAAGCAGAGAAGTGGGAGTGGAGCAAAAAAGCAGAACAGAAAATGACCTAGAGAGAAGATAGAAGTTGTAGCTGAGTCATTTTGGTCTACATAAGTATCTGAATCTGTCAGAGATGCTGATTTATTCACTGATTACAAATCCTGTCTTCTGCATCCTGACTTGTGTGTGTCACGCTTTCCCCACAGCTTTACGAATGCTTGATCTAGTGCTGCAAGATCCCAAGCCTCCCCGCTCTTGGATGCCTCTCGAACGCAGGTCCCAAATGCCACTGGGTTTTGGCAAGGTTTTGTTGCACAGATAAATGCCCAAAGGGAACTGGGATAAAAACCAGTTTTAATCTGAAATAAAAACGGGAGCCTCAGTCTCCAGGGTTGAGAGGCAAGCTCAGTAACTTCCTGCCCACCCTGCTCTTTTTTTTCCCCTTAAGCATTTCAGAATCTATTGTGTAGCGGGACACCGCGATCGGGGAAATGGATGATTAGCCCATGTGACACGATTAGCATCTCCAGAATATTGATTCGACATTAATTCTACTGTCAATAATAGGTGGATGTATAAAAGCTGCAACAATTAACAAACATTGACTAATGCCTGGTAATAGCTTTTGTGGTCAGTGTTTGAAGCCCCAGTGGTAATGCCTCCCAGCAGAAGCAGCACGCATTGCTTTTACAGATCTAGCTTACAGGTTTTGACATTTGTACCGGGTTTCTATGAAAAGAACGATATAAATGGAATATACTAATGGACAGTATTTTCAAAGGTAAACCAAAAGCATCATAAAATGCATCAGAAACGCGCAGGAGTGAGAACATGGCATAACGTTTCCGAGTTTTGCCTCGGGGATCTTGGAAGTAGTGGAGCCAGGGGCATTATTGACCGGAGAGGGATTTTCTTATCTAGTGTACAGGCACATACGATTTTGCCTCCTCTCAGAAATGAAGCTATGCTCAGATAGAAATGGGGCAAGGGGCTGCGCATGTAGTAACATGTGAGAGCGAAGCAGGCAAGCCCCTGGTGTTTGCTTTACACGGTGTTACACCCTAGTGGGCAGGAAGGACACGGGGGGGGGTGTAAGAGAGACTAAAAAACCTGCAGAGCAATATAATGTTAATTGGTTAAGAGAGAAACGTTTCCTAGTATTCCCCAAAGAGAGAGGCCGTAGGGAAGTTCAGCGCATGGCCGTCACGTGAGCGGCACAGTCGATCGCTGCGCTGGTTTTACCAGCGCGCAGCTGCTACGGCTGTGCCCACCCAAAGGTAGTATAATACCCCGATAACTCTTCCTCACAGGTCGTACAAATTATGATTCTCTGCTGTCGGGCATCACATCATTACGGATTAATCTGCTTAATGTTTTTTGTCTGATTATCTTTTCTTTTTAAGAAGCTATTACCTAACCTGCAAATAGGCTTTTAAGTGCTCATACAATGCTCTCCCTCTACCTAAACGCTTCTCTTTTTGAAAATTGTAATATTGCAAGTTATTACATAAAAATACAAAAGAAGCATCTTTGGAGGAGGGAAAAAAATCTCACTTCAAGAGTGTAAATGCTTCCAATTTAAACCAGCAGAAGAATAAAACAGTGGAGAATTTCAGCTGATCCACACTTTTTAGACCATGATACCATCCTGCAGGCTGTGAAAGGATCAGAAGGGATCCGCTCCGCTCGGCTTTGGGTCTTGGCATCTAAACATGAGGCGACATCCTCATGCTCTCAAATGTCTCCCTCTCACTTGTGGTACCGACGCTACTGTCGGCCGCTCGCCTGCAGACTGACCGCTCAGAAGTCGACTAGGTATTTCTTTGGGATAGTTAGAGTGAAAATACTGTATCACAGGAAAATATCGCTCTGCAGTAGAGCTTGATGCATGGGAATAGGCCAGTAGCTGAGAAAATTGCATGTATCTGAGGGAACACAAAGTTAAACGGCAAATAACGTCTTGGAGATGGGTTGTAGCCGTGCTGGTCTGCAGGCAAAAAGAATTGGAGCTTGCGGCAGAAGTGAGAGCTTTTATTAGACCAACTAGATAGTCACAAAGAAAAAGTCTTTATTTGCAAGCTTTTGGGCATACGCGTGGGGTAGATTTACACCTTATGGACTCACCTAGGAAAGTAGATGGATAGGTAGATAGATGCAGATTTTTATATCTATATATAGATAGTTATATAGATAAATATATATAGATCTAGAGAGATATAGATATCATATGTATAGATATCTATATATGTGATAGATCTCTCTCATATACATACATACACACACACACACACACACACATACATATATATATATATATATATATAAAAAATATTATATACAGTATATATAGAGATATTTCACAAGCTTTTGTGAACTGCAGCTCACTTCATGAGATGCTGTGAAAGGACGTGCAGTCCATTGAATTCAGCTGAGCATAGTGCCATCCTTTTCCAGTGTCTGATGAAGTGAGCTTTAGCTCATGAAAGCTGGGGTGGGGTACACGCAAACGCTTTGGCTAGTCTATAAGGTGCAAATCTACTCAACCTACTGCACTTCAGGCTAATATGGCAAGCTGTCTCTTGATTAGTGACAGGCCCACTTCTCTTTTCATGTTGGAGGAAGCCGAGCAAATGCTTCAGCATTTGGATGTGTGCTTCCCACCCTGTTGCATGGGTCTTTTGCATAACAGATCTCTTGGGGAAAGCTTCATCGAGGTAGTCATTAGCCAAGCACAGAGGTCTGATCATATTCTGCGCGTGCTTCCAGCTCTTGATGAACTTGAGGGATTTGAAATTGTTCGGGGCCTTGCAAGGTCAGCAGTTCTGCAGGAAGCGTTGCAGTTTCGTTGCTGCTGAACTGAGGACAGGTGCAAACCTGGAATGATGCCAGTGTGTGTGTATTAGATTGTAGGAAATGCATCTTACTGGGTTAGTTGAAGGGCCCGTGTGTTAGTATAGATACTGTGTGCATCTGTCCTTGTTGCTGATTTCTCCCTGAAATCCAGATCTTCTAGTGAAATTCGGATTCAGTGCTGAGGAGAGGCTTGTGATGCTGCAAGCAGATGAGATGCTCAAGAAATGCGGATGTTGCTTTTTTTGAACAGCTCTTTAACTTGGCAGGAAGATGTAAGAGAAATTCAGAGAGTATAAAATAGACTCAGAAATGAGTCCTGAAATGAATGTGCTTCCAGACTTGTCAAGAAGTGCTTCCTACTGTCCAGAGCTTGGCTCTTGTAAATCCCTACGTGAATCCTGTATCCATGGACACCATCAAGCCTTATGGTCTTAAAGTTTTATTTGCTGAAATCTGTTCAGTTGATTTGACTTAGCATTCTTAGGTTTTTAAACCTAAGAGAGTTTGATACCATGATGCTGAATTTCTTGGAGTTCTCTGATGAATAGCAGCCTTCGACCACCTGCAGGGGGTTGCAAAGGGGATGGAGCTGGGCTGGTCTCAGTGGGGGCAGACGACAGGACAAGGAGCAATGGGCTCAAGCTGCAGCAAGGGGAGTTGAGGCTGGATGTTAGGCAAAACTCTCTCATTAGGAGGATGGAGAAGCACTGGTACAGGTTACCAGAGAGGTGGTGGAGTCTCCATCCTTGGAGGTTTTCAAAACCCGATTAGACAAAGCCTTGGCTGGGATGAGATAGTTGGGGATGTTCCTGCTTGGAACAGGGGATTAGACAAGATGTCCTCCTGAGGTCCCGTCCAGTCCTAATTTTCTGTGACTCTTTGATTGAAGACTGGTAAATCTGTCTGTCACATCACAAATGTACAGGAAACACAATTGGAAATCTCTCCTGTGGAGCAAAATAATAGGTCATAAGCGATAAACCAGCGAGACCTTCAACAGCTTATCCAGTTCTGGAATTATTAGAATTAAATCTTTCTGCCTGAAAATATCACTCTGAATTCAGTCGACTGTGGCCTGCTAACCTACTGTCATAGGAGCATGCCCCTTTCTCTGCTGTTCATGTTCCTTTATAAAAAAAAAATCGTCCTAAGCATCCCTGGCAACAGCATGCTAGAGCAGTGGTTCTCAAACTTTTGCTTTTTTGCAGACCACTTGAAAATTGCTCAAAATCTCGGCAGACCGCTTAATAAACTTTTTTTTATTCTACCTGTTCTTTTAAGCAAAGGTCTGGGAAGTCGGGCGTAATGTTTGTCAGCTTTAGCTTTAGGTCACCTTTCTGCAGACCACCTGAATGGAGCTTGGTCCACGGTCCACAGTTTGAGCACCTCTCTGCTAGAAGATGTGCTATAAATTAAGCACAGCTCACGTGCATATCCATTTTATAGGTAGCATATGCTTAACTTGTGCAGTGTACATTCCTGTAATTCAGCTGTAACATGGGGAGGGACGGGTTTGGATTCACCAAGCCTTTCCATTGAAGAGACCCAGATCCATCGCGTGTAATCCTGTGACGGAAATAAATGATGGTTTTCTAGTAGGAAGTCACCAGGGCATTCGCTTCCAGAGGTTCATCCAGAATCTGGTAGTGCGTTGAGCTGGCATGGTTCATGCACTGGTTTCCACAGCTGTGGAAAACCAAGTGGAGTGGGATGGCGCCGTGTCCAGCTGCCTCTGGTGCCTCAACTCAAACGATTTGCCTCTTGAGTCAGTTTGGAGGATGTGTTTGGCTTGAGTCTAGAGCAAGGCTTACACTCGCGCCTCTCGGTTCTTAATGCCTTGCCCACCTTTATGCCGCTCCACTGGAGTTGGGCTGACGCTTTCTCTGCCAGTAAGCAAGGGTGGTATTTAGAGCGTTGCATATGGCATCTTGTTTCGATTTGGTGATTAAAGTTTTAATCACTGGAGACACGGGGTCCTGGCACATGCATTACTAACCAAAACCCTGCGTCTTGCGTGTTGGCTGGAATTTAGGAATTCCCCCCGAAGATGTTTTCTTCCCTTTGATGCATCCCACCATATCTCTGAATATGAAGATAACTTCTGACTTCTGTACAAGTCCCAGGAGTATTCCTCTCGTTTCTTTCTAGCAAGAGGATCCTGTTAAGTTCCTTAACCCTTTTTTCTTTACAAATAGCGGCAGCACAAGAACTACCAGAAATACATTAGAAAAAATGTCTCGGTGGTTAGTGGATCATCCTGGCGACTTCATGGCGCTGTACCTAAGGTGCCAAGGCACAGGTATAGGGTCAAGATACACAAGAGTTGCTCATGGTCAAAACAGATCTCATCCGAATTGGATCGAGGTGAAAGAGGTCTTGGAAACAGCACTGTGCCTGGATACTAGATGTGTCTCTAGATAGCAGGGGGACAGCACAGGGGCTACGTGCCCAAAGTCTGGGGTAGCTAAGACAGATTTTAAAGATCCCTCAGGTTTTGAAGTTCAGCGTATTGGCATCACCATATAGTTAAGTGCATTTTCAATGCATTGTTTGCACTTCTAGGTCTAGATCGTTTTTTAACTATAATTCAGGACAACAGCAATACTTCAGGGATGGATGCGACTTTCCTTTATGACATTTGCAGGGACTTTGTAATTTGTTTTACAAGAGTAATTGCACCACAATCACTGTTGGCACCAACGTTGTTAATTTAACGCCATAGTTTCACATTAACAACACTTAATTATTTTTGTAACAAAATAGTGGCTTAAGCGAGGTGGTTGCACGTTGGTTTCTTATAGCCCAGATGGTGGCTAATCCATTAAAATGCATTAATATTTGCTAATGACAAAACAAGGGAATTATAACGTTGCACTGCAGCCTGTTTTTAGATAATTACGCATCAGTTAATCATTTGTACCAAATAGGAGTGAAAACATGGAGCCATTAGAGAGAAGCAGGTTGCAGAGTGCACGATGAAGTGATAATAAAAACGGGATTGTCAAAAAAGCAAATATTTGAAAGAGGAAGCCAGTAATGCACTATGTTAAATATTTTAGAAGCTCGTGATGAAGAAAGTCATTAGGAAGAAAGACGTTACTAATGGGAAGTTATTACAAAAAATTAGATACAGTTTGCCTCTGTCTGTAATAAAGTAAATATTAGAGTCATGCAGTTCACAGTATTAGGTACATTTTCCTATATCATTTGCCTTGGTAGTACTTAAAGGAAAACTTAGTTTATTGTTTTCCAGGTAGCACTGAAAAGTATTGTTGGCTATCCTCAAATCTGTACCCAGATTCAGAAATCTGAAATTCTGCTCTGCTGGACAGATCGTAAAGTTTGTATTTCTGTAGTTCAGTCTCAAGGGGAAAGAAAAGCCGGAGTGGGAATTTGAGTAACACATTGGTATTAATTTATTTTCTTATTAGGTATTCCATAGGGACTTTATGCCCTGGGAGAAAAAAGAAATGCGGTTTAAAAATTCATCCTTAATTAAAGATTTACTCCAATAAGGCTATAACTATACCCATTTTAAAAAGTTACGTTGCTTCAATTCTCTTGAGAGAGTTTCCCCCCCCCCCCATCAGAATCGAGACAAGTGACTTAGTCTAAATACACATCTTGATTTAGGAGGAAAGTTTAACTGCTTATCGTTTTATGTCATCACTCTGCCGTCCTCACGGTGACCAAAGGAATTGTTCCCCGTAGAGCCTTTGCTGCGGATGCACTGCCGGCGTGCTAGTAAGCTGTGCCGGCAGAGACCTCTCGTGGGGGATGCAATGTACTGCGCTGCAAGAGGCAAACCAGGTTCTTTGGGCAGATGCAGTATCTTTCATTAGACCAACTAAATAGTTGGAAAAAATTGTTCTTTGCAAGCTTTGGGGCACAAACACTCTTCTTCAGGCACAGGGAGAGTCTGCGGGTGTCTGTGCGCTCTCTTGGGTAGAACAGAAGCCAATATGCAACGTGCAGGTCTGCGAAAATGCAAATGTGTGGCAGTGAGGTTCAAAGGGAACGGGAGACGGTAGCGGTGAGAAGGGAGGAAGGGGGAGACGGTGATATCATGTAGCTGATAAAATGCAGACAGGTCATCTGGGGTTATCAGATGGCAGGCAGGTTGTCATGTACCATAAATCCAATGTCTGTATGGCTTTTTCCGTGTGCCTGGCTGTACCCCTGGCCCATGCACACTGGGTTTTCTGGCCCAGCTGTCCACTGTACAGCATGATCTCTTCACATCTCTCGCCTCGGTAGCTGTCCTAGTTGTACTTTTTCATGCAGATTAGCCTGACTTAAGCACTGCTTTGCACACTTACCATAAGGGGGTTGGAGTGTTGTAATTGCTGGAGTATAGTTCAGGGACTATCGTGGAAAATTCAGGTTGGAAGGGAGCTCAGGAGGTCACATCTAGTCCAACCCCCTGCTCCAAGCAGGACCAGCCCCGACTGCATCATCCCAGCCGAGGCTCTGTCTAGCCGGGTCTTCAAAACCTCCAAGGATGGAGACTCCACCGCCTCTTAGAGAGTTTTTCCTTCTATCTGACCTAAACTTCCCTTGCTGCAGCTTGAGCCCCTTGCTCCTTCTTCTGTCATCTGCTCCCACTGAGCTCCATCCTCTTTGGACCCCTTCAGGTAGTTCATAGATGTTGGGGGCTGGAAGGGACCTCGAGGTCATCAGCTCCAGCCCCCTGCACTTGGGCAGTTGAAGGCTGCTATCAAATCCCGCTCGGTCTTCTCTTCTCCAGACTAAACAAGCCCGTTTCCCTCAGCCTCTCCTCACCAGTCCTGTCCCCCAGCCCCACAACCATTTTTGTTTCCTTCCACTGGACTCTCTCCAATTTGTCCACAACCTTTCTGTAGGGGGGCCCACAACTGGACACCGGACTCCAGATGTGACCTCCCCTGTACTGAATAGAGGGGAAGAATCACTGCCCTCCATCTGCTGGCCACGCTCCTACCAATGCAGGCAGCAAGTTTTTTTGTCTTAGATCTTTATTGACCGAATCGTGTATATGGTTAGAGGGAGAGAGTAGACAAGCTTTCAGGCTCAAAGTGCCAAGACATGAAGAAGGAAGGTTGTGTTTAGGGCATGTTGTCTCCACTGCCTCAGTCCGGGGTGACTGATGCCCACGGGAGCGCCAGTCCTGGAGAAGACCCCAAGGCACCTGGGACTTGCAGCAATAATCTGAATGTAAGAGACTCAGACGCACAATTGGGTGCTCCTCTTCTGTTTGGCAGGAAGATTTATCCCTTTCTTGCATCGTGCATGCAGTCAGCTCGCCCTCTGTGACCCTGCACAGCAGCTCTTGGGCCCCTGCTTAGAGCATGCAGCTGCAGACTGGGCTTTCTGTTGCAGACGGGATGTTCCTCGGAGTCTCGGATGCCGTGAAGAACAAGCATAGGACGCAAGAAAGCTCCACTATAGTTCTGTGCACCTAGCCTCACTTGGCATTTGGGAAGTGATGGGGAGGGAGGCAGGCATGTAACACCAGCTGGAAGCTCACATTTGGCTGATAGAAATGTGCCCCTTGGGAGCCAGAGCTTGAAGCCCTTTCCTTTGCACTGGAGAGCTGCATTCTGCTACCCTTTGTCCCAGCATTTGTGATTTAGAGGCTGATTTAGGACCCTGTGATCATACTAGTGCATATGGAGCAGACATTCAGCTTGTGTAGTTGGAAAAAAAAATGCCATGCTAATTCCCTGACTTCTCGGAGACTGCACTCTTATGGGCTCTGATCTCATTTGTTAGGAGATTTTATGCAGCATCTTGTTCTCTCGTCTCTGACTCGGTACTGAACTCAGACCTCTGTGTAGTGTTAGGGGCTGCTGTGATGTTGGAGATAGCATCTTTCATAAGTTTCCAACTGAAACAATGACCCCTTTTGGGCATAAAAGATTACAAATACCAGATATCAGAGTAGCGGTGGAGGGTATCACTCAGACTTTAAGGTAGGTGGTATCATTCAGCTCCTCTTAAATTCCATTGGATTACATTATTTTGGATATAATTATCCTGTGTCATAAAATGCTGTATTTTGTTGTGCGTTGTTTAACAGTGGTCTCATTCTGCCCTAAGCATGACTGAGTCCGTCATTCATTTTATTTGCCAAGTCTGTAAAGCACTTCGGCTCCCTTAGGTTGCCGGGCAGTACAGATGCTAAGGGCGCAACGTAAAAGCTGTGCTGGGGTGTTTATCTTCCTGAGCAGGTCCATCAGTCTCTGTCCCTCAGTCTCTCTCTCTCTCTGTCTTCGTACACGTGCGGGCCGGGAGCGGTCCGAGGCTTTCGGGGGCGCGCGGCGGGCTGTGGCCAGGAGCCCGCAACGGTAGGGCGGGTACTTTTGCATGACGGACTAGAATTAGGCACGGACTCGTAGCGGTTAATTAAAGATTGTTTTACTTACACCGTAGGTGGTCGCGGCGCAGGCAGGAAAAACTTTCTTGAGTTGCAGTTACAAACAAACACAAGCGGAGTTTGCTAGGCTCCACCCAAGAAACACGAG
>NW_005842612.1:858256-875401 GCF_000455745.1 Alligator sinensis | reverse complement strand
CGGCGGCGTGCTCGGAGCCCCCACGAGATGGTTGTGGAGTCCTCTACACCTTGGGCGGAAACTGCTCAACCCTCTTATACGGCTAGCGAGCCAATTGCTAGCCGCCACGTAGGAATAATTTAGAATCGGCCAATAGTGGGAAACAAATTTACGTGCGGGTGGCGGGAACTCCTTTGCACCGGGGTTTTCTCTCTGCAGCTGAGAATTGCACCGTGCAAAGAAAGCTCCATGTGACAGGAAATAATTCTGCAGTGCCAAAGCGCACACAATCATTGGGTCATGACAGTACAGGCACAGAAGAATAGCTTTATGAAGATTTTAAGAGCTTCTGTCATTAGACAGACTAAGTAGGAGACAATGACACTGAAGAGCAAAAGGATCATAACTGATCGTAGAGAGGAAGAGAGGTTGAGCCTGGTATATGGTTGTAGGACTGTGAGTAATAAGGTGAAAATGCTAAAGAAAAATAAAAGATGGGTATCATAGCAGGGGTGGTTTTCCAGTCCAGTTCATAGGGATGTGAGGGTACTGCAGGAATTGGCTCAGGTCATTTCAGAGCATTGGCCATCCTTTTTGAGAACTAACGGAGGTTGGATGAGGTCCCAGGTGACTAGAAAAGGGCAAATATTGTGCCCCTCTTTAAGGAGAAGGAGGAGGATGTGGGGAACTACAGACCAGACAACCTAACCTACATACCCAGAAAGATCATGGAGCAGGTCCTCGAGGAAGCACCGAGAGGAGAACAAGGTGATCAGAAACAGTCGGCGTAGACTCACCAAGAGCAAGTCATGCCATACCAATCTGATTTCCTTCTCTGATAAAGTGGCAGGGTCTGTGGATGAGGGGAGAGCAGTGGACAAGGTATATTTTGACCCTTAGCAAGGCTTTCAGCTGGGTCTCCCATGACATACACGTTAACGAGCTAAGGCACTACAGACTAGGCAAAAGTACTGTAAGGTGGATTCATAACTGGTTGGATCATCCTACTTGGTAATTACTCCTCAATGGCTCGATGTCTAGTTGGGAGGAGTTATCAAATGGGGCTCCCAAGGCATATGTCCTGGGTCTGGCGTTCAGCATCTTCATTAATGATTTGGATGATGTCGTCGAGTGAAAGCTTAGGAAATTTGCAGATGATACCAAATTGGGTGGAACTGTGGAAACTGCGGCGGGCAGCGCTAGGATCCAGAATGACCTGCATAAACTGGGGAAATAGTCCGCAGTCGGATGAGCTTCAGCAAGGACAAGTGTCAAGTCTTGCATTTGAGATGGAATAACTGCATACACAACTATAGACTTGGGAATGACTGGCTGGGCTGCAGTGCTGCAGAGGAGGACCATAAGCTGAAGCAACAGGGTACTCTTGTTGCAAAAAAAAGCCAACAGTGTCCTGGGTTGTATTAACAGGAACACCACTTGCAAATCAAGGGAAGTTATTCTTCCTCTCTCCTCAAGACTGTTGAGGCTTCACCTGGAGGACTGTGTACAGTTTTGGGCCATGCTTCGAGAAGGACATGGGCAGCCTGGAAAGAGTCTAGCACGAGGCAGCAAAAATGATCCGGGGACTGGGAGACTAGACTTATGGGCTAGGGACAGAAATTACACACAAACTGGTGTAAGTGATCAGAAACTAGCTCAAATATGTAACATAACAGAAGTTCAGTGCACATAACAGAAGTTCAGTGCACAGAAACTGCTTTCAAAATAGCCAAAACTGGTATAAGATAAACCTGGATGGATGTCATATCAGACTTAACAGTTTTAGGTTAAATTGGTTTATTGAACTTCTGTCCCAGATCCCCTCCAGATGCAAGTTAACTCATAGTCCCCCAGCATCCCAGGATGCACCTCCCTACAAACTCTCCCTTGCAGGGTGAGCAGGCTAGCCTTGGCCTATGCTGTCTGCTCCTGCTGAGCAGGGAGCTAGCACCTCCCAGCTCCTGGCCTGGGCCACTGCAGGCCTGGGGCTGCATTTCTGGAGTCCAAAGTGAATGTCTGTTCACCTGCTTATGGGTTCAATCGATGCAGCTTAGACTAACCTGAGAAGAATGGATCGATTCTGCTCGGGCGTTTTCACTGTCTGTACTTAGCCATGGGGAAAGACTGAAAGAACTAAGGTTATTTAACCTGGAGAAGGGAAGACTGAGGGGAGGCTTGATAAACAGTCTTTAAATACCTGAAGGATGATTACAGAGAGGATGGGGGAGGGGGGGTTCCTGTGAATGTAGGGGACAGGAATAGGAGCAATAGCTTCAAGCTGCAGCAGGAGAAATTTAGGCTGGCAATTAGAAGGAATTTGACTATGAGAGTAGTCAGGCACTGGAAGAGGCTGTCTAGAGAAGTTGTGGATTTTCCACGCTTGGAAAGTTTTCAAGAGCAGGTTTAGTCAAGGATGATCCAGCCTTGAGCAGGGGGCTGAACTACATGACCTTATGAGGTCCTTCCCGGCCCTACTTTCCTGTGAGCCTATGTGGACGTGTACCAAGAGGAGTGGTGGAAGCCCCTTTGCTTGTGAGGTTTAAAAGTGGGGCAAAACAGCGGAGGGTATACTTCATCAGCAAATGCACAGTAGATTGCAGGCTCGTTTTCGATTTGGCTTTAGCAACATTTGACGTGTAATTAATTCCAAATCGTTTTCTTAGTGATGCAGCTTGCATGTTTCCCCGTGGTTTGTTTTGGTCTCTTATCCTGAGATATAATTTGGTTGAAATAGGGCATTTGTATCAAGAAACAGGGAAACATAGGCTTAACGTGATCCATCTCAGATGCTAGTGGCATCAAGGATTGTGATGCGCCCTACTCCCTGTATCATAAATGTTTTTAAATGGAGAATTTAGTTATGCTTTTTATGGACATAATTTCCAAGAAATCACAGCAATTTATGTCTAACTGAGTGAAGTAAAAAGAAAATGAGAAAATTGACTTTTTAAATAAGTAAATGGGCTTTTATAGAGACTGTTCAGATAGACACACACACACACACACACTATACATTCTGTCTCAGGAGAAGTTTTCTGTGCCTTTAGGATGTACTTCAAAAGTGATTGTATGTATGACTCAATTAACTGTTTGCAAAGTCTACTTGAAAATATACAGGAGAGGAACAAAAGTGCTTTTTTATAAATTTTTCCCGGAAATTACTTAGTATTTTATTCCATTCTCAGTTAAGATATACATTACTCTTCAATTTATTTTTAATTCATTATTAGTATTGTCACTATTGTTTTAGTAGGCAATAGTTCATTATTTTTATAATTATTATTTTACTTTTGTCTCGCTGGGCGGGGAGCTACGCCAGGGCCAGGGCTGGGGTCTTGCAGTGGTGACAGCGTGGTCTGGAGCCAGAGCAGAGCCACGATCCGCTGCCCGCATGTCCCTGCTAGCGCTTCTGGGGCCGATCTCCGTGGAAACCCTGGCCCCACAGTGCCACGGCTCCGCCACATCTGGGGTTTCCATGGAAACCAGTCGCAGCCACATGGGCTGGGGCTGCTGGGAAATGGAGACCGCCACTGGCCTGATCTGGCCCACAGGTTGGACTTTGCCCGCTCCTGAGCTGGACTGTTCTCAGTGGGGGCAGACGACAGGACAAGGAGCAATGGGCTCAAGCTGCAGCAAGGGGAGTTGAGGTTGGATATTAGGAAATAACTTTCTCGCTCGGATGGTAGTAAAGCACTGGAACAGGCTTCCCTGAGAGGTGGTGCAATCTCCATCCTTGGAGGTTTCGAAGACCCGGGTAGACAAAGCCTTGGCTGGGATGATGGAGTTGGGGCTGGTCCTGCTTGGAGCAGGGGGTTGCACTAGATGTGACCTCCTGAGGTCCTGTCTAATCCTAATTGTCCCTGATTTTTTTTTTTCTCCATGTACAGCAGTAATTCCTAATCACGTGGAACAATGAACCACTATTTATGGTCAGCAGAATGACAGGGGGAGACGGGCACCGGAGCGTGCTGGGCTATGTTTGAAATAAATTAAATTTGTTCTCTTATTTGGGAAGACATTCCTTTTTTTAAGAGAAGTTCTTCCTGGAAAGAAGTTTGAATAGAAACAGAGTCGTCTAGAAGCTCCTGGCAAGCTATATCATTTGAGCCCTTACACTGTAAAACAGGAGTTCAAAACTAATGTGCAAGTTGAGTCATGCCTATTGCATGACAATTTTTTAACCAGCTGGATGTAAAGTAGCAATGAAAATCTACCCTTGGTAGGGTAGACAATTACTTTGGATACAAAGGGCAATTATTTTGAGTACTTGAGATTACACAGAGATAATTTCAGTAGCCAAACATATATACATATATATAATTATAGAATTTATATTCCAATGCTGCTACCTGTTGTACACAATAATATACATGTACTTATGGCTGACTATAACTGTGCTTTTCGAAAATGCCTACAGGCATTTTTCCTCCTAATTATTTGCTAGTGAACATCTGGTTCCTCACCACCTCCCGAATGAAACTCGGTTAGAAAAAAAAAGATTTCACAAGAAATTCCTAATCTGTTCATACAGGAGGGGAAACGGCTAAAAAAGAAAAAGGTACCAGGATTTCTGTAGATACCCCTGATGGAGGGAATGTGACTGCCGTGTGCAATAAAGGCATGCATGCCGTACATGGTGCTGTTTTTAGGTTTGGTCGGACTCGGGATGCTCAAGTAGAAGTCATGGGAAATAGCCTTTTTTTTTTCACTTGCCACTACTTTTTAAAAAAAATGGCACCTTTATCCTCTGACAACAAGGTGACCTTGCTGTAATTGCTTTGGTCGGCTCAGGAGTAGATTCTTGTATTATATTGTAATGTGGTTGAGTCCACTCAGACTGACGATCATACAGGTTGCAGGTACCTACGAATTAAGCAGCGTTTCCCAGCAGGAGTGTGCTGCACTGGTTCTCTGGGCTCTTCACAGGAAACGCCAGGGTTCCCAGGTAGGATGCCAGGTGTTAAATTGAATCTACAAAGTCACAAGACCCAAATGCAGAAGGAGTTTACCTTTCTTCCGCTCTGCTTTGTGACATCAAATGAAACGGGAGTCGTAGCTGAAGCCGGGAACTGTAAAATGTCAAAGATGGTGTGAAAGGAGGAGTCTGGCAGGACGTCTTCAGGGAGTCCCACGGACTTTGGAATTGAGCTTCCGCGTCGGTTTGCTAGCGCTCCCCAGTGTTGGCCATCTGCCGTGCTGCAAAGTCCATTGTCGCCTTAGACGTTCAGGGAAAAAGTAGAGCCAAGATTTGAGTAGGATTTTCCCCCCTTTGCTGTGGCTGACACGTTTGTTCCCTTTTATCTTGTTCTCTGGCATGTTTGTGTGCGTGGCAGTGAGATGCAGAGTCCATTAGGTATCGTTTTCTTTTTATGTTCAAACTTCTGTAGGCCACAGGGTGGATCAGTGTTCCTGGCGCCATGCGTCTGGTACGCCTGTCCTACCTGGGCAGAATGTACATCTGATTTTACAGAAAAAGAGAATTTCCATGCCAACTTCCAATGCATGGATGGGTAAATTTTAGATAGTGTTTTGAAACCGAAAAATATTGGTAAGTAATTATTAATTATTCATCCCACCAAACCCTTCTCTACTTTAAATGCTGCCACAACCCTGTGAAAAGGCAGTGTTACTTTGCAATCGGGCCTTTGTGTTTGGAAAGATGAACAGAGCTATGTGAGCGAAGAGCAGTGTTAACAATTTAAAATAGACCTCAAATGGCATGTCTAGCTTGTTCAAAAGCCACAACTATAGTGAATGTCTAAATGTAAACTGCATGACTTTTTGCATTAAAATATCTTTACCTGGCTTTTTTTTTTTCCTCCTTTAGGATTGCTATTTTTCTTACAATGGAAAGGCTGGTTGTCTATCTATTGGTTATTAGCACAGCTGTGAAGGCTATGATGTGTCCAAAACGATGTATGTGTCAAAACCTGTCTCCATCCTTCACCATCCTTTGCACAAAGACTGGGCTTCTGTTTGTCCCCCCCAGCATTGACAGAAGAACAGCAGAACTAAGGCTAATGGATAACTTCATCACCACCCTTAGGAGGAAGGATTTTGCAAATATGACCAACCTTATTCATTTGACACTATCAAGAAATACAATAAGTCAAATTATGCCTTATGCATTTTTTGATCTTAAAGGCCTTCACGCATTGCACTTGGATAGTAATAGACTGACTTATATCAATGAGGATCATTTCAAAGGTTTAATTAACCTGCGCCACCTAATACTTAGTAACAATCAATTAAACTATATCTCCCCTGGGTCTTTAGATGACTTCATTGAAACCATTGAGGATCTGGATCTATCCTATAATAATTTAGTTAATATTCCTTGGGAAACCATTGGAAAGTTGTCTAATGTCAATACAGTGAGTTTGGATCACAACCTCATTGAGTTTGTTCCAGAAGGAATCTTCTCAAACCTTCACAAACTTGCTCGACTGGACATGACATCCAACAAGCTGAAAAAGATCCCCCCTGATCCTTTGTTCTCGAGAATACCTGTGTATGCTAAATCAAAAGGGTCTCCATTATCATCTCTGGTGCTTAGTTTTGGAGGAAATCCTCTGCACTGCAATTGTGAATTAGTGTGGCTGAGACGCCTCACCAGAGAAGATGATCTAGAAACATGTGCCTCACCACCTGAGCTGATGGGCAAATACTTCTGGACCATTAAAGAGGAGGAGTTTGTCTGTGAACCGCCAATGATAACCCACCGGACACCAAAACTGGTGGTCATGGAAGGTCAAAGCGTCTCTTTGAAATGTAAAGCCGTCGGTGACCCGGATCCCTATGTTCGGTGGATCTCGCCCGAAGGGAAGCTGGTCTCCAATACGTCTAGGACAATTTCCTATGAGAATGGGACACTGGATGTTTTATCTACTTCCCTAACAGAAAAAGGCACATTTACCTGCATAGCATCCAATGCTGCTGGGGAGTCCACAGCTCCTGTTGAACTGGTTGTTAATCCTTATCCTAATCTTGCTAACAGCACCAACTGTGACAAAGACGCTGAGCCGGGGCCTTCAGACATTCTTATATCAGCCAAGTCAAGTTTCCCCAATGAAACTAAAGCTCAGCAAGAGAAGGTTGTGGTTGCTGAGCTGACCTCATCCTCTGCTCTCATACAGTGGCCTTCCCAGCATCACATCCCTGGAATAAAAATGTACCAGATTCAGTATAACAGCTCTTCTGATGACATACTAGTTTACAGGTAATCCTGCTTGCATAGCAATCCGAATGTCATGGCAGGTAGCAAATCAGGATATCAGAAAGTAAGTAGGTGTTTAAATGTACCCAGTGTAATAGTCGGTGCCTCAATCAATTCTCTAACGCGGTGGTTTTCAACCCCTGGTCCTCGGGCCCCTGGGGGGTCCACAGACTCTGTCTAAGGGGTCCGTGAAAGATGGCTGTGGTCAATCAAAAGTATGTGAATACCCAAACTTAGCATTCAGAGGGGTCCACGCCACCAGTTGCAATTTCCAAAGGGGTTCGCACCTCCATTTGAAATTTTGGGGGGGACCGCAAATGAAAAAAGGTTGAAAACCATTGCTGTAATGCTATGCCACTCCTAATGGCTGCTGCCAATGCAGGGGATGTCATGTAAAGACATGGTAGGAAAAAAAATTCCCAGGGCAAACGGTGGTGGTAAGTAGCTCTTGCTGTTTCTGGGAGTTGCTGCAAATGGACATCAACTCGACCATCTGTCTTGCAGATATTCATTGTGTGTAGTGTAGGAAGCTCTGGGGAATGCCCTTGTTAGCCTGTTTTTCATTTGTTGTCTCCAGGTATTGAGGAATTAAGATAATATTAGAAATAATACATTCACTTCTGCCTCTTATTAGAGAATCTCTGAACACTTGATTAGGCATAAACTAAGCTTCCAGTAAGCCTTGCAAGGCTGGTTAATGTTATTGCTATTTTTAAATTGAGAGAAATTGAGACTGACGCATGATTTACACGTTATTTGAATTAAATATGTATTTGTTTCATTTAAAATATGAGGAGAGAAAATATTCAGAACCCAAGATTGTTGGAAGTTGCATTGCGTATTTATGTTATAAATGTACTTGGAAAGGTCTATATTCCTACTTCTTTGTCTCGTGTATATTGGTTAAGTACAGACGTTCGGGACCTTAAATCGAGTTCAGAATGGCTGCCTGATTTAATTCATCCTGGTACTGACCTTACTTTTCCAGACCCGGTCTCAGTGACCGGCAGTCAGTCTAAACCTGTAACTGTACAGAAGTTCGACGCACACAAACCTGTCTAAAAATTGCAGGACCCGGTTTAACATAAACCTGGATCTGTGTAGTATCCGACTCATTCGGTGTCGGTCAGACCAGTGCATGGAACCTGTGTCCGCTTCCCCTGCACTGCCCCAGACTGGTCTGGTTTTTGCCCCACCCCGGCCCCTTGCTCCCTCCCAGCCAGCACGCTTAACCCCCATCCGACAAGGCACTGGGTACAGCCGGTTTTATCAGAATTTGCTGCTGCTGGAGCCGAGCAAATAAGTCCCGGTGGGGAGAGGGCGGGCGGGGGGGGGAACCTCCCCCATCCACAGGTTCTGCCTTTCCCCAACCCTCTCATCCCACCCATAGGTCACACCTGCCCCCATCCCCCAGCAGACCCTCAATCCCCTATATTCTGCTGGACCCCCCAACCACCACCCCCGGCTACCCCGCCAACCCTAACTTACCTGATATCGGGCAGTCATTTGAATTGATTTAGCCTCCCACTAACACCTCGAATGTCTGTACTTAGCCATTAGGACTGACTAGGTAAATTCAGTAATTGCATTTATACAGCTGCTTTAGAGGTACAGGAAACCAAATTCCATGGCACAAGTGGTAACATAATGTGTTTTTCACGCATTGGGCATTTAGAGTCTAAAGGGTGTCTAATTGGGGTTATTTTGGTAAAATTTGCTTGGGATTAATTTGACTTCTCTAGATGTTGATGGGCATCATAAAGTGTAAGTTTGTTACAGCTCCCCTATGCAAAGGGGATTTTCATTCAGATTAAATCGCACTCTATTTCCAGTTATTTTTGTGTTTAAATAGTGGAACAATTGTTGAATCCAGAGCTAGAATGCGAGCCGTGTGAGTTAGTTTGTCAGGCTGTAGATCCCGGGAAGTGACAGCTTTTCCAAAAATAATGGAGCTGATTCGCCTTTCACTTGCATCAATTTTCCCTTGGGAAACTTCACTGATCTCAGCTGAGATGGTTGCGGTTTATTGCAGGATGTGCGAGGGGAGTACCCAAGCTAGTAGATTTGAAACAGGGACCAGTGCTTCTCTGAGAAGTGTAAGCTATCCAAACTCCAAGAAAACCGTTTCTTTTCTTTCATTTCTGCTATTTTAAACGTGCTGCCATTAGAAACCTAACTTTATTAACTAAATTTAATGATTCTTTTTGTCAGATTTTGGCGTTATTGCTGAAAAGCTCATCTTCATATGCTTAATATCACGAAGTATTGTTAACCGTCTCTGAAGGGCTAGAAATTATCTTGTCGTGTGCAGCTGTACAAAGCAAACACCTGTCTGTGTGATTTGTCCCATTTGTGTGCTGAAAGTTGTAAACTCATTTTAAGGTTCAATCACAAATGTGGTTGTTCAGCTCTGGGGATGATGAAAACGGTTCCACAAATGCCTGGTTCTTTGTAGGGACCGCAGCACGGCCGTTGTCCCGTGGTGGTTTAGTTAAGTGAAAGCCTACCCCCATCTTCCAGGAACAATCCCATTTTATTTTTTTTAAATAATGGAAATAGCTGCGTTCTGTCCTCAGATATTTTGGGGCCTCGTTTCATCGGAGAAGTGGAAGATGAAACGTGAACCTGCCGGCTATGCAGGTAATTGGAGCGAAAACTGGGTTGATTTTTCTTCTGTGTTTGCAGAGTTTGGTTTAAAGTTCAGATGTAAAGTGTCATTTAAAGAGCTCTGTACTACATGGATGAGAGGCTGCCTCTGGGGGTTGTTTCAGAAATTAGAGCGCAAGAAAGTAAGTACCATTTGGGTCCGTGTAGCTCAGCGTCCGTCTCTGACGGTGGCAGGAGTGGATGCTTTAGAGCAGGGGTGCTCAACCCCTGGCCCGCAGGCTACATCTGGCCCATGGTGGGACTCCCCACAGGGCTGGAAGTTTGGCGGTGGGGGAGTGGTGGGCCCCCCCTGCCGCCAAATTTCTAGACCCATGTAGTGCCCAAAGCCCTGCACGCTGATCAAGCACCCAACCCCAGTGCACGATGCCATCACCAGACCCCAGGACCCAGTCCCAGGAAGGAGCAGCACCAGATCCCTGAGCCCAAATGTGTGTGGGGGGGGTGCAACACCAGGGCCCAGTCCCGGGACGCGCAAGCCAAGGAAGGGGCAGTGCTATCATGGCATATGAGGCTCGATGTAGCCATGGACCTCTGCTTTAGAGGGAGAGCGTATCCCCAGGGCACGTCTAGAATGGCCTATCCACTGTCATTGGCTTAGAGAGACATCCCTGACTGTTCTGTTTAATAGCTATTAATGGGCCCATTTATCTAGTTCCTTTTTTGAATCTGGTTATATTCTCTGCCTCTACAACCTCCTACACTGATGAGTTCCAGAAATTAAGTGTACGCTGCATGAAAAAAGTACTTGTTAATTTTAAACCTGTCTCCTGCTTGATATAAATTACTTTTATCACGCATTGCAAGGAATAGTTAGGTGAAGTCCTGATGGATGTAAATCAAGTAACTTGAGAGAGCAAATTGGTGTTTCACAGTTCTTGGTTTAATTTGAGAAGTACTTTCTAGGCACTGCTGCTCCTTAAAACAAAACTTTTAAAATTAAGTGCGCTGTTGACTTGAGCTAGAGAAGTCCCGTGTCCTTGTAGCAGCATCTGTGTCATCTCTTGAATCTTTGCAACGCCGTATGCCTGATTCTTTTGGAGAAGTCGGTCCCCTGCGTCCTCGAGGGGACTTTTCAAAAAGAATCGAGCATCCCCTGGCACAGTAACAAGTTATAGCCCTTGACATATTCCAGAACAAAGATAGCAATTTATTGTGGATACATTTTGAACTTTCTGAATGTTTAAAAATTAATACATGAGTCATACAGTAACTCTTTAATAAGTCAAGAAGTAAACGGTACATTGAATGGTGCTATTGATGGACTCGTCCCTAGGAAAGAGCTCTTTGGAAGAAATGGGGGGGCAAAGGGCGGGGAATGCATTCACACATCCCTTCCACGTTTCAGTCCGGATCTCTTCTAGATGACCGGCTCAGTTAAGTAGCAAAGCAATAAAAGACATTATGCTTCAGATCAGAGAGCAAGGATTCCCATTAGTTGTAATATAATCCGTTTCATAAAGACTGAAGTTCATATGTTTGATTCCCACGGTAAATAATCATCAAATCTAGGTCTTAAATTCTGTACAGGATGACGGGGAGTGATGATTGAACAGTAAGTCTGTGCTTGCAGTTATCTGAGCAATTGTTACACCGTTAACACTCCTCTGTGTGTGTATTTTAAGCTGCATGAATTAATGGTGCCAGGAATCCCCAAGCACTGTGCTAACCCCTAGCTAGTCGGGTAACTGCTCTGTGTTTCCAGTCTGCAAGACCGGCAGAACGCTACTGATCCTTCTCGCAGGAGCTCTGGGAAGGATGACTTGGCATATAATGATGTCAAGAGCCATCGAGCAGTGCTCCCGGAGAGCAGCGACGGTTCGGTCTTGCTGCAGAAGGATTACGGGAAGCAAAAAGCTGCTTTTAGCCTTGGGCCCTAATGTGAAGGCAGTGGTAGTTACTAGGCTCCTTGCTGTAATCAGCATCCGACAGCCAATAACTTCTTTTTTTTATAACCCAACCCCCACCCCCAAACCCCCCTATAAGCAATTGTATGATGTGCGAGAAGCGTGTCCCCTTTGTGAAGGTGAGTAATATCTAACAGCCAGCGTATGCTTAGACCATGTGAGTGGCAGTTTCTATGGTAACTTCATTTTACACTGAATAATTTAAAAAAGTCTTTTCCTTTCTAATTCTGTTGCCTTCCACCTACTACATCACCTCTTCCCTGTTTTTCTCACCCTTCCTTCTGCTCCCCCCTTTCAACAGATATTGTGTTGACATTGTAGATGGAAGTTAATGTGCTTTTATACCATACAGATCCAAGGAAGGGAAAGGAGGAGGAGACGGGCGTCCAAATTAACCTGTTGGCTCGTGGTAAATTTGTTAGGATCACAGAATCATGGAAACCTTGGGCATCTTGCAGACAGTTACGCGTCCCAGTTCTTTTTTCCATCCCCTCCCTTGGGTATTACATCCAAGAAAACAAGGACATAATTAATGTTCAAGTTACACAACACCAGTGTAGGTGATCAGAAACCAGTTCAAATCTGAAGCGCGGCAGAAGTTCAGTGCACTTTCAAAATGGCTGAAACCAGTTTAAGATAAATGGATGGACGTGCTATCACACTTCACTGATTTAGGTTAAATCAGCTTATTGAAATTCTGCCCCAGGTCCCCTCCAGATTCAAGTTAACTCACAGTCCCCCAGCAACCCAGGATGCTTTGCGCCTCCACCCCCTCCCCGCCCCTTATGCAGGCCTTGGCCAAGCTGTCTGCTCCAGCAGAGCATGGAGCTGTGCTTTAACGCCCCCCAGCGCCTGGCCTGGGCCACTGCAGGCATGTGGCTGCATTTGTGGAATCAGAAGCAAATGTCTGCTCACTTGCTTGTCGGTTCAATCTCTGCAGCTTAAACTAACCTGTGAAGATTGAATCGATTCAGCCTCGGGCTTTTTGACTGTCTGTACTTAGCCCAAATGTAACTAAAGTGCAGGAAGTGACATTTGCTGCTTTTTCATGCTTTTGTGACCCCTCCCTGTCTGTTGGTCATATAGGCTGCCTATACACATGCTCAGAGGTGGGAGGGGAGCATTTTAATTACAGTGTTTCTCAGCCAGCCACTCTTAATTAAAACACTGCAGCATCGTGTGCGTTAAGCCCCTGTACATTTAGAAATGGCCATGGGACACTTCACCTAAAGCTCACCCAGAGGTTTAGTTATGGCGCTCTCCGGCCATTTTTAAATACTTGGAGGCTTAACACACATGATGCTGTGGTGATGCTGCAGCATCCGAATTCGAGTGCATAGCATTCTGTGCAACGCGCTCTAATTCGAGCGCCACCGAGCACCTGTACAGGCAGCCATACTGACCGCTAGCGCTACTGATATCATCATACCTACGTCTGCTGCATGCAGGCTCTGTAAAATGGAGACATCTCAGCAGTACAATTTCCGTATCACCTGGTATCTTCAGGTGTTCTAGCTGGGGGCCTGGGAATGTTTCTGGCCATTACCCAACACTGACAGACCCTTCATTTCCATACTAAAGTAGAAATTTTATTATATAAACTACAAGTTCTAGACGAGAGTGACCAATCGCCAAGTACTAGAATTTACAGATTTTTCAGAGTTTATGCTTTTTTATGGTATTTTAAAACAAATCTTTTTGAGAATTTAATGAAAAAGTAGCCTTTTAATCTGATTTGTTTCTTGTTCTCCATGGTTATTCTCTGCTGTTCAACCATAGTAGGCATCGCCAAAATTGTTAGGATCGGAGAAGGACAGTCTTGTCTCTCTGTGTTCATCACCTGGCGTTTATCAGGATTGAGAAATGAGATACCCGTCTGTATAGTTTTCAGATTGATCTTTCATAACAGAAGTTATTTGCTGGGAAAAGGAAATAGTGCATCTTAAAATCATTGATGGTAAACTCTGCCATTTGCAGATGGCCACCTCAAGGCCTGTTCATTGTTTGCCTAATTGAAATCTCAGTTGTGCGTAGCCGTTTTGTGCTGACAATCTGCAGAGGATTAAATTTCACCTTGAAACATTTGCATATAACTGGGCTAATGCATCCTTGTAATGGGATTTATTTCATTTAGTGTCTTTTTCAAACACTTCACTTTTCTGTCCACATTAAGTTAAAAATGTGTAGGTGGGTTTTCAAAACAGATTCTTAATAGATCTCTTTGGGAAGTTATAAAACCCTACTGTTTGTTAAAGTGACTTTCCTGTGCTGTTTTCATGACTCCCTGATGTTACAATATTGCACTGGCTTCCCCGTTCAATGTAATTTTAATAATGCTAATTAGAGACTGAAAGGGAATGATAAAGATGCTTTCAAAATATAATTGCGGATGTTATGCAGAAAGTAGCTCTGGCTGCCAGTGAAATTCTATCAAAAATGTGGGTAGAAATATAGATTAAAATTCAGGGAGGTCTTAAATTAGGGTGTGCTCTTGCTTGCCAGCTCCCTTTTCTGTCTCTCATGTCCTTTTTTTGTCCTTCTCATGTCTGTTCCATGTTGCATATTAATTTCAGAAGCCATTTATTTTTGGTCTGTTCAGGAAGTAGAGGGTTCAGGGAGAGGGCAATAGCAGGGGGGATGACGGGTGCTGGGGGGCAGGCAGCGGGGGGTGAATGGAGGTCAGGTGCAAGGGTCAAGCTGCTTGACACCCCCCTTCCTCCCTGCTACCTCCCCACCTGCCTCTGCCACCGCCTGCTCCCCCCAGCACTGCCTTCCCCACTGCAGTTGTGGAGGGAGGATGCATTCAAGACAACCCTGCAATAATTAGATTGTGTATGCGGAAATTTGTAACAAATCTGTAAATATTCCACGTATAGCCTCTAATTAGTGGAGGGGCCTCTTAAATTCAGAGTCGTCTTGGATTTGGGTACAAACAGTATATCTGTTGGATGCACAGAGCTTTCCACTTACTTTGCTGGGAGTTCTGGATGTACAACGAATCCTGGAGAAGGCCAAAAACAGGCGTGATAGACTAAAATTATAGCTTTGGCAAACTGTTATACAAATCTATCAGCACAGGTGTACACATTTTGTTCACTAGCTTTTTACCATTCTGCAGAGAACAGTGCAAGAACTGATATTTTACTTGTCCATCAAACATGCACACGACTCATCTTGACTGAGTAGGTGAGAATAATTTTACAAGACTGGTTTTAAGTGAAATTTTCTTTTCTGTGTTTCCGGAAAAATATACGCATGGTAGATTAGCAGAAGCATTGGGGAACAAAACAATATTGATTAACGCTGAGCACCAGGACAACCCAAAGTATCATTATGTATAACAGGTGTTTGTTTTATGAGAAAATTGCTTATAAATGTGTAAATTAATTGCTGTCTGGTACGCAAATGAATGCATTTTATGGAGCGTGGTGCAGTTCTGGAGGTACGTTCAAAATGGCAGCAGAGGCAGGCAGTGCTCAGCGGGGAGATGAGCACGTAGACGCAATTTGAGAGTAGAGTATAAGCTGAAACCATCAGATGTAATTGTGGTGATGAGAACTCTTTTCATTCCCTGAGCAGAGACAGATCAAAATGATTTCCCATTTCACATAATGCACGGCTGTGTGCTACAATACATAGGCGGTCGTGTTTCCACATGCTGCAGGTTTGTAGGCTTGAAGTGTTCAAAACGGCCTAAGTCGCCTAAGCACTCTTGACAGTTTTATCCCCTGTATAATATAAAGCTGTGACTCTTCAGCTGGTATTCAAAAGTAGTTGTTCCTTGGGTGAACTTGAACTGAACGTGCATGCAGATTGTATCTGACATCCCCCGTGGTTTAAACAGTTGGAAATGCTAATTTGAGAGGAAATCTTTTTTCATGTATTGTATTTGTATGTGTAAAATGATTGTTGTAAAGCATGATGCATTCTCCCGTGCTTAAGAATACAGTCGTTAGTGCACGTTCCAATTGGCTTCCTATGGCTTCATTTGGGGAAGAGGGCGTGTATCAATTAAGCTTTTTTACTCACTGGTTTTCTAAGACTTACTGGAGTATCTTCAAAGACAGGGAGAGATTTCCTTCCTAAAAATTAGCTTCATGCTACATCATATTAATGTTCCTTTTGTTTCCCAGATATTGTAGTATATTACCATATTTTTTCTCTCCCTTGATATACGACTACTATAGCAATAATTCAGTGGGTGAATGCGTAGCTTAAAATGAAGCCTTGTGCAGTCTAACACATCTGTATTGAAAGAATCAGCTAGCGTTTTAATACAAAATTGTTGCGTGCATTTGTCCTGCGTACTGGGTGACGAGTAACACCAGTACACATTCAGTACGCGTTCTCCAGTCCATTCAAAATTGGTAGCGTTTCACACCTTTTCAAGGGGTAAAGAACTACGTGAGCAATGAAAATGTGGCTTTTAATATTTTTATGAAAATTCCTAAATGTTTTATTAGAGTCTATAAATAGACAATTCAAAGATAACAAATCCAAAACACAGGTCTAGGTATTTTCATAACCCATATTATTTTCAATGGCTTAAAAGATGGGGGGGGGTGCCCCCTCAGCAAGCTTGTGGATGACACCAAGCAGCGGGAATAGTAGATGCAATGGACAGTAGGGCTGGGATTTAGAGAGACCTAAATAAATTGGAGGATTGAACCAAAAGAAATCTCCTGAGGTTCAATTAAGGACAAGTGCAAAGTCCTGCACTTAAGACAGAGCAATCCCACACAACGGTACAGGCTGGGGGTGACGGGCTGGGCAGCAGCTCTGCAGAAAAGGGCCTGGGGGTGACAGTGGGCAATAAGATGGATATGAGCCAGCAGTGTGCCCTTGTTGCGGCATCCTGGGCTGCATTGGTAGGAGCGTTGCCAGCAGATCGAGGGCAGCGATTCTTCCCCTCTATGTGGCACGGGGGAGGCCACATCTGGAGTCCGGTGTCCAGCTGTGGGCCCCCCACTACAGAAAGGATGTGGACACATTGGAAAGAGTCCAGTGGAGGGCAAGGAAAATGGTTAGAGGTCTGAAGCACAGGATTTCTGAGAAGAGGCTGAGGGAACTGGGCTGATTTAGTCTGGAGAAGAGAAGACTAAGTGGGATTGAATAGCAGCCTTCACCTCCCTGCAGGGTGGATCCAAAGAGGCTGGAGCTGGGCTGTTCTCAGTGGGGGAGATGACAGAACAAGGAGCAATGGGCTCAGGCTGCAGCAAGGGGAGTTGAGGCTGGATATTAGGAATTTTTTCACAAGGAGGGTAGGAAAGCACTGGAGCAGGTTACCCAGAGGGGTGGTGGAGGTTTTGAAGACCCAGCTAGACAAAGCCTTGGCTGGGATGATGTATTTGGGGCTGGTCCTACATTGAGCAGGGGGGT
>NW_005842612.1:856405-858238 GCF_000455745.1 Alligator sinensis | reverse complement strand
CTGAGGTCTCGTCCAACTTGAATTTTCTGTGATTCTGTGCTTAGCTACTTTAATCCTTTGTAAGATTTAATTTAGAAAAATGCCAGTTTGTAGTGAAGGAAAAGGGAACAAGAGTGGGTGGTTTCTTTTTTGGATTTTCAAGGAGAGAACAAGAAGGAAGATTCATACAGCAATAAATACTAAGAGTCTGCAGAACAAAAACAGAGGTTTGGTACGCATTATAAAAGTGGTACTAATTGTCCCATCACAATATATTAACTGTGACTCCACTATTGGTGTTTTTGTTACCAATCTGGTATGAAATGATAGGAACAACTGAAGGGGTTTAATAGAAGGGTTAGAAAAACCTACAGACTGGTAATGGAAATCCCTCAGAGGTTGCCATTTTTGTTTCATGAATGAAGGGGATGGCGTTTGCATATACTGATGCAACCAACACTGTATTATCGTCACTTAGTTTCACCCTTCTGCGATTTACATACTACGTGGAACGAGAATTTTTTAATTATGAAATCAAGTTGATAAGCCAGAATTGTGAATGCTTGGTGGCCTACCCAGCACAGTCTTAATTGCCATTGTGTTTGCACTGTAAAAGAGGGCAGTGCCTGTTCTGAATTCGTGTTGCCTGCTGTGAGGAAGGAGCAAAACTAATGCCATCACATTTGCCGTTTTGATTTAGAACTAAGGTCATAGGCCAAATGAATCTCAACTTTTCAAGCTCCTTGGACCGTTCCATAATCTGCTGTTTGAGTATAGTCCCTATCGAATCACAGCTTGCAGCAGTCTTTCCCCCAAAAGTAGGAGAGACCTCCAGATTGCACTAGAAATGTGGGAGTAGGAGGATGGGGAACCAGAAGGTTGAAAGAGCACAGCACAAGAAAAAATCTCAAAAATACTATATTTGGACCTATGCTACCAGGGTTACCAACCCAAGGATTTGTTTTCCTTGTATTGGCAATCTTGAAACTTTTTACTGACAGCAGAACTTTGTTACTGATTTAGGGTTTACATCACGTAAATGCAAGTCTTGCCAGACCCTGGACAGGGGCCGAGTTCAAATTTAAGGGTTTAATACCAACTATAATAAAGTTTGATTATGCTTCAAGCTTCCATTTCTTTCCCTGGCCATTGGCCTTGCCAGTAGGTAATTATGATTTAATTGTTTTCTAGCTTCCTTTGGGATTCAGATTAAATGAGGCTGCTTATTAAACTGTTGTCCGATGAATATTTCAATGGGATGGTGGTTTTATAATAGAAGCGAGTACAGAAGCAAAAAGGAACTTGAAAGTAGCCACTCAGACCTTAAATTCCAGCGTCTTTTCACTGATCTGCTAAACCAATGGCATGGTAGATTCTGGAGCAGGGGTGCTCAATCTCCAGCCTGCAGGCCAAATGTGGCCCGTGGAGCCACGGCATCTGGCCCATGGGGCTCCCCGTGGGTCAGGAAATTTGACGGTGGAGGAGCAGTGGTCATTAATACTGCTACCCTGCACCTGCTGCCAAACTCCCATGCCCCTTCCTTGCCCAGTCAGATGGAGCTGGGCCAGGCTTCCTTCTCCCTGTGACCAGGTTGGGGCCAGGCCAGGCCCCCTTCCCTCTGCACGGCCGGATCAGGGCCAGGCTGCTCCCTGTCCCCCTCTGCATGGCCATTCTCCCCAGCCATGGGTGAGGTATCATGGCCACAGGCCAGATTTGACCCATGGAGAGACCCAGATGCTGCCCACCCGGCCTGCCGGGGCAAGAGGTTGAGCACTGCTGTTCATAGATTCATAGATGCTAGGGTCGGAAGGGACCTCAATAGATCATCGAGTCCAACCCCCTGCATAGGCAGGA
>NW_005842612.1:844172-856126 GCF_000455745.1 Alligator sinensis | reverse complement strand
CATCCCTCTTGAATTGCGGCGCCCAGAATTGCACGCAGTACTCCAACTGCGGTCTGACCAGCGCCCGATAGAGGGGAAGTATCACCTCCTTGGACCTGTTCGTCATGCATCTGCTGATGCACGATAAAGTGCCATTGGCTTTTCTGATGGCTTCGTCACACTGCCGACTCATGTTCATCTTGGAGTTCACTAGGACTCCCAGATCCCTTTCCGCTTCCGTGCCACCCAGCAGGTCATTCCCTAGGCAGTAGGTGTGCTGGACATTTTTCCTCCCTAGGTGCAGCACTTTGCATTTCTCCTTGTTGAACTGCATTCTGCTGTTTTCTGCCCACTTGTCCAACCTGTCCAGGTCTGCTTGCAGCTGTTCCCTGCCCTCCGGCGTGTCCACTTCTCCCCATAGCTTTGTGTCATCCGCAAACTTGGACAGAGTACACTTCACTCCCTCGTCCAAGTCGCTGATGAAGACATTGAAGAGTATCGGTCCAAGGACCGAGCCCTGCGGGACCCCACTGCCCACACCCTTCCAGGTCGATACCGACCCATCCACCACGACTCTCTGGGTGCGACCCTCCAGCCAATTCGCCACCCACCGGACTGTGTAGTCATCCAAGTCACAGCCTCTTAACTTGTTCACCAGTATGGGGTGGGATACCATATCGAAGGCCTTCCTGAAGTCTAAGTATACGACATCCACCCCTCCTCCTGTGTCCAGGCGTTTTGTAACCTGGTCATAAAAAGAGACTAGATTAGTCAGGCACGATCTGCCTGCTATGAACTTTGTCCCCCCTTGTTCTAGTACCTCTGGTCTAGGTGAGACAAACTCCCCGTTTATCTCGTGGTTGGTATTAGCAGCGCATCATTAACAGCTCATAACAATCTGGTTAATGTTTCTAGTCAACTTGAAGCTGGATCTCATAACACCAGAGGAAATATCTTCCTGAGCACTAAATTTATTCTTTCAGAGCCAGTGATCATCGAACTTTAATTAGCTGGAACTGCACACTATAAATTGGTTGAGAAATAAATATTTAAGAGTGATATTTCTGTACCGATAATTGAAACATTATTTATTGCATGAAAATTGGGTAATATGGTCTAGCTTTCTCTGTTTATTGGAAAAGCATAACAATTTAAAATGTCAGTTATTTATTATTAAGAGCAATATTAGAGTAAAAGGCTGAAATATCATTCATCATAAAGAGGTGACTCATTGCCAGATTGCTGCATTAAACATGAGTGCTGTTTCATTTTACATTTGCTATATGACAAAGCAGTACGATTTTTTGCTAAAATGCTCATACCTCTCCATGATTTTGGAGCAATGCAGTGCGCTGTTTCAGAGAGATGGCTGTGTGGGTTTTCCTAGGAAAAACCCTAAAGTCTGATTTAAATTAATATGGTGTAGTTAACTGCCAGCAATTTTATAGGATCGTGCATTATTTGAGTAAAGCATGAAAGTCTCCATATATTGTTGACCAAAAAACTAAAGTTTGGGCCTTAATTTCAGCACCTTCCTGTTAATGGGAGAAATAGGAAGGGTGGGATTTTCAAAGTCACTCCAATTAAGATCGGACTTGCTAGTTCAATTTGCATGTGCTCACGTGTGTGTGAGAAAACAATGCTACTGGTATCTTGAATATATTCTACATCTCCACACTTCATTTGTCGAAATAACGGCTTCCGCATTCACTGTTCACAAACCTTTTTAGCTGAAGTTTTCTGCGCTGGGTATGCTGACACAACGCCACTTTGTGATGCATCTGTTTGAGTTCTGCATGTGATCCACATCCTGGACTTTTCTACGTTCATATTACTATTTTTCACCTAGCAAAAGTACTAGAAACATTATTTCTATCAATGAAATGATGTTCTTAAGGAGACGCATGAGTTTTGTTGTTCAGGTAAACACCTGTTGTCTATAAAGAAGATAGTGTGTTGGGAGTAGCGTATTCTTAGTCTCCACTGATTTAGGGTAACACCCAGAGTTATATTCACAAATCTGTTCTCCCACCTCTGCAACTGCAGTCTTGTCTTTATTTTGTACCCTGTATTCTTCTTTTTTTCTGTAGACAACATGTGTGGTAGGTTTACCAGGCAGTTATCTGGGAATCCAATCAGATGTCTGTTCTCCATATTACTTTGTAGTTTCAGTACCTAAATATTGGAGGTACATTTGCTCTTTACCAGTATGCTGCCTTATACCAAAAAGGCTGTATTTTCTTGGGTGCTGAGTTAAACTGGTGATTGCAGCCACTAATGTGTGCTGCTCAAACAGCATTGCTCATGTCTGTCATTGCCTTTTATGAGTTATTTATTCATGCGGTTTCTTAGTTCAGCTTTGTGCCATGGCACTGATTGCTGCTGTCGCTTCATCACATTGCATAAAGGTGTAATTCTTTCAGACTCAGATAATGGACAGAGATAATCTTTCCATTACAGAGAGATCATTCAGACCTGAAATACCTGTGCTCTGTTTCCCTGCCACCTGAGAGATTCAGGCTTTTTCTCTCCAAAGAAAAAAATCCCACTAGTTACTTTTTGTTCTTGAGTCTTTGAAATATTTTATTTAAATGTCATGAATAAGGGCCAATCATTTGTAATTTCTTCTATGGAAGAACCACTGCACAACTTATCTGAAAGCCAGAATATAATGACTCTTGCATTTATTAGTATCTCGCAACTCCACACAGCTTCTGAGCTGAATTTTTACTCCAGCCCATGGCATTATCCAGCTTAGCTTTTCACGCTGGGACAGACTGTCAGCTTCTTCTGCAGATACGGTTGATCGGGTTCAGGCTTCATTGATCACTTCCATGAAGAAGTATTTCCCCTGTACCAAGTGGCTGTTACCCACTTTTCTTTAGAGAATAACTACTAAGAAGGTTGTCACCAGCAAAAGTATAAATAGTGTGGCTCGCATCCTGGACCAGCGTCCCCTTTCTCTGCCTCGTAGCTCTGCTCCTGAACTCTTGCCACCTGCAGCTACCCCAGCCCTCCCTAAAGCAGCTGCACCTCACCCTTCCCTCCACTGTCTGTCATCACCAACAGTTGCAATAGAGAAAGCCTGGATCTGGGGTGCTTCTTCTGGGTCAGTATTGGGGGGCTAGTTTCCAGTTGCCCACCCCTAACTATGTTAGTGGTGACTAGAGGCAGTTGAAAAATGGTATTTCCATCCCAGAGAAATTCAGGATCTCAATTTCCTCCTTCCCTTCCTCTTAATTAGAAAGAAGCATTAAAACTTGCCAGAGAAAAGCAGTACTGAAATCTTTGGTGAAACATCAGAACGATCTTATTGAGACATTTTGTTTAGCGAATGGCAACTGTTCCGTTTCAGTAATGTCCAAACATTGCAATATGCTATAAAACATTGCATATGTAATATTTTAACCTTTATTTGTGTAACGAACATTTAAATGATCATGTATCATAATGCAATAAAAGGATAGTGTAACAAAAGAATACATTTAAATTTAAACTAGCTCAGATTTTTTTCCCCCGTTGACAGTTTTTGTAGAACACGTTCCAGTTCTAACAAAGCCGTGGTTTTGCGTGGATAGCTTACTGATTTTTGTGGGGTTTTTTACTGGCTCCCATGATGACTGCTGATTGAAAGAAACTCATGTCTTTCCTGACTGTCTCGAGTTAAATGGGAACACAAAGGCAAATTACGGATAAGATTGCTAATACTGGTTTATAGTGGGGGTGAAGCACCAATTCTGCTTCAACAGGCAGTAATCGTCACCTTGCAATTGAAACCATTGTTCGATCTTAACTTTGCCAATGCATTATTCAGGTATTGATCACCCCTTCTTTTTTTTCTTTTAGGAGTAGTGGGGAATGAGGCCTATTGGGCCAACCTCGGCCATGTTTGGTTTCCTCGGCAAGTGTAGTGTAGAGACAACTTTTTGCTAAAAACTGCTGGAGCATTACGCTTGTCTCTAATCAGGAATTATTTATTTAATAGGCTTGTAACTGAAATTGTAGTTCTTGCAGAGTACACATAATGGCAAACAAACTCCTGGCTAAACTCTCGTGCAAGTAAATGGGAGTCTTAAGCAGTGAAGCCTAACCAGTAGTTACCACGTAGAGACCAAAATTTTCAAATCTCCGGAAGCACTAAAAAAGGGGAGCCCTCCAGTTCCCAAGAGGTGTGGCTATCTCATGGCAAGGGTCCTGCAGCTGTCTTATTACTATAGTGAAATGTCTTTCATTTAAAATTAATTATTTAAGTAAATGCCTTTGATCACTGGGGTGATCAAGTTGCTAGTCTGAGATACAGTTTTATTCCACTGAGAGGCTGATTTAGTAGTCTTACCCCTTTCAAAATCACAAACTCCTAAATCTAAACCGTTTTTTCTTTCAAGTGTTCAAGTAGTATATGACATCCGTGTTATATTTTGTGACAGACCTATACGTATATACTTATACCTATGTTTTGTGACAGATGGATACAATGTCCATGTTGTTTAAATGGCTTCTAAGCCCAATGAAAGTAATAATAGCCACGTTGTTATACATATGCTGGCTTCTAGAACATATATTCTAGGCACTCAAAAACGGGGGTAAAATGATACAGTCTCCCTATGCAAAGCAATGTAAATAGACTACTACAATACGAGGTACCACTATCAGCCTTCTGGTTTTTAGGCATCCCAACAGCTCCTTGTTGTTTGAGAGAGCTCCACAAAGCACTGAATGCCATCATTTACAATAATTACACTAGCAACTTAATTTTCACATGCAGTTGTGGTAGAAGTGATGATGATAAGTTACCTTTTTCTCAGATTACTCAAAATATAGATAAGATCCTGCCCTTCCAACCTCCGCACTGGTCTAAACAGCTGCGTGTGCACGGGAGGGCAGTAATTAGTCTTTGGCAAAGTTTTGCATGTATTTTATAATTATATTAAAATCTGATCAGCAGTAACCCGCCTGCATTTGTTTTCAGACAGACTTGACAGGGTTTTGCTTCAACTTTGTAAGAAGCCAAGGTATCTTTTCTTTGATGTAATACCTTACCATGGTGTTGCAAGCATGGCTTACGCCTTCCCTAGTTTCTGGAGGTGGCAGCCATCCTCTGTTATCAGAAGAGCTGACACAACACACATCTAGTATTAATTATTACTTAACATTTGTACACAGGTTTACATGTCACCGAACATCAAAGTATTTTCTGGTGTTTGGTAAGCATATAACAATTTTTGCTTCACTTCTGTTCATTTCTGTGACAAAGGCTGCATGAGTACTAGCTGCTTTGCACTGCATGTTCTAACATGCTTCAGACTCTAAATAGCCCTTCATGCTAAGTAGTGGAAATTTAACCCCAAGCTGTTCATCAAGCAATTTGCAACAATGCCGTACAAAAAAAGTTTGATAGGTTTGGGGGGAAAATCAACAAAAACGAATGCTTGCAGAAACCAAATCATGCTAATAAGCTTGTATGTTGATTAATGGAATATGTCGCAGAAGCCTTAACTATATTTGAGTTGGTCTAGTAAAAGAGATCAGATTTACCCGAAGAACCTTGTCTAACTTCATGCTTGTCGCTCTTGTTGATAGTGTATCGTCCCTGGTCAAGACTGATAGGCTAGTAGAGGCTGAATTCAAATAGCACTTGAAGATGCTGACAGGAACAGAAGAGAAACGTTGCACTATGTGTTCTTAATGTAGGTTTCTAAATGTTTATCACTTTTTCCACCCCCAGAAATAGCGTAGATCGAAAATTCGAGTTTATGTTATGTTGCAGTATGCCGACAGTCTTGTCCGTAGCCAATGAGTGTAGAATCTCTACGTTTTGGGGTGTATGAAAACAGATGTTGAAGATGTACGATCCTATAGATAGAGCAGTGGTTCTCAACCAATTTGCCATAGCGGGCCCCACTTGCAGCTATCAATGTGTTGTGGGCCTCATCCAGTAGGACCACAGCTGGAGTACTGCATCCAGTTCTGGGCACTGCACTTCAAGAAGGATGTGGAGAAGCTTAAGAGAGTCCAGGGGAGGGCCACACGCATGATTTAGAGGCCTGGAGACCAAGACGCATGAGGAGAGGCTGAGGGACTTGGGATTGCTCAGCCTGGAGAAGAGAAGGCTCGGGAACCTTGGTTGGAGCCTATAAGTATATCAGGGGCGTACGTCAGGGTTTGAGGGAGCATCTGTTCACCAAGGCCCCCCAGGGGAGGGCAAGGAATAATGGGCACAAGCCGATTGAAGATTGCTTCGGGCTAAGCATAAGGAAAACTTCTTTCCCAGTTGAGTGCCGAGGGTTTGGAACAGGCTGCCCCAGAAGTCCAGTCACCCACCCTGGCGATCTTCAAAAAACGTCTTGGCGCCCACCTTGTTGCGGTCATCTGATCCCAGTGGCCTTTCTGCCCACGCGTGGCGGGGGTGGCTCTGATGACCTGTAAGGTCCCTTCCAGCCCTAACACCTATGAAACTATGAAACTTCACTTCCTGTGTATCCATTTTAAAAAATGTTTTAGCAGGATGTCACATGGGCTGCAGCAGTGTGCTGATTGGGCCGTGGGTTGAGAACTCACGATTGCTATAGAGCTTGCAGTTTGATACGTTATTCATTGCAGCACTCATTACACAAATGAAGGTTAAAATATTATATATGTAATGTTTTATTTTATTACATGTGTATGTACATTTACCTTATTTTCTGACACATGTAATATTTTATAGTGCGTTGCAATGGTTTGACCTTAATGGCAGCTGTTCCATTGCAGTAAACAAGATGTTTCAATAAGATGACTTGGATGTTTCGCTAAATATTTTAGTATTTCTGTTCTTTGGCAAGTTTAAATGCTTCGTTCTAATTCGGAGGCAGGGAAGGAGGAAATTCTAGAAAATCCTAGGCGTGAAAAGCAGTTGAAAGTGGTTGTTTGTTTAGCCCTCGGTAACGACAAGCTGGGACCCAGTTGTTCCATTGACCTGTTGCTATATTGCATTGACAGCGAGGGGGTAAAGCAATATCAGGAATTTTTCCTTCCTGTAATGCAGAATGGATGAAGAGAGAAACTAGACCTCAAGGTAAATGATTTAAAGCTAACTGGCAAAATTATTTAAATCTTTTAAATACCTGTCTGGCAAAGATAATAGGTTAAAAGACCGGATACCGTATTTAAAACTTTACCACTGAGATGGTCTCCTGTTTCATTTTCTTTTATTTGGTAAGAGAATGCTTTCAACGTCTCGAAATGATTGATTTTTTGATTTTTTTTTTTTTTTAATGCAAAACTTTGAGAATCTACGCTGTGTGAGATCAGGCTGTTTGTCTGTCTGCCTGCTGAGGGTTTGACCAGAAGGGAGCAGTGGGTAGCCAAGGAAGTGATAACATCAATAGGAGATAATAACATATGTCACAAGGATGAGCCACATGCGTTCAGATGAGTAAGAAAGTGACTTAAGAAAATAAATAAGTATAAATAATGTCAGGTCTAATGCTTGTCTAATGCTTTTTTTTCCTGGAAGACTCTGGAAAGTTATGGATTTTATAAATCACAAATGCTGGAGAAATGAAACCTATTTGAAAGGTAAAAATGTTGTTAGAAACTCAGCGGTATAACTGTAAAAATAGAAAAAGAAAAGATCTCTCTTATTACACCTTGGCCTTGTGAGCTAAAAGCCAGACCATTCCCAGTCTGTTTCTTTAGAGCCTTTAGAGCAATCTCCCTCAAAAAGAGATTTTTAATGCATCTAATTTAAAACAGTAAAGAAAAACCTGTAAGTGATCTTGCTTACGTAAAAGAAAGGGGGAAATATATTTGTGGGTCTTTGATGATGATAATTTTGACCCCTAAATCTCTCTGGTCACAAATCAGAGCAGAATAACAAGCAATACTCAATTAATGTAACTTCAAAGAAATGGGAGGGGAAGAGACGGAGACATTTTACTGAAAGGGTTTGAGATGCAAAGATTTTAAGCGATATCTCGTACAGGACCAACCGCATAGTGGGGGTTCTTGTTGAACCAGCGTTCGGGCATCAGGTGTGAGAAAAGGCTACCCAAGAGCCTTATAGTTGCTCCAGTAAAAGGTGCCACAAAAACCCCTTGCTTCTCAGATGTGTCCTGGATCCTCATGGCTCCAACAAGACTTCAGCCCTGCTCCTGAAAACCTTCGTGTCTTCCCCTTGTTTTTAACCGGCTGTAAGTATAACACTTGTCTAAGCAGAATATTGGCGCTGTGTGGCGGACATTGCCTTGCACGTCTGGTTGGGTACTGTTCTGAACTTGTATATTCATCTTTTTGTAATCCCAGAATTATAAACTGCTCCAAGGACGTATTTGAAGGCATGAGAAGCTAGGTAGAAATGTGTCGCCTCGTGTGTTTCTGCATGTATTCAATAATTGTCTGTGGGCGCCTCTACATGTTCATTAAGGCGCTTTTGCTAATGCACATTACATTTAGTACCTCTGGGTATTTATACATGTGCTTCGGGGGGTGCTTTAATTAGCACAGCTCTGAGAGACGTGCTAATTAGAAGCAACCAGAGTGTCGCATGTATTAATGTCCCCGTGCTGAAAAATGGCAAAGGACACTTTGCACTAAAGCTCATCGAATGAGCTTTGGTTTAGAGTGCCCCACCACCACTTTTCAACGTGGGGCACTGACACACGTGACGCTCGAGTCTGCTGGAGAACGGGAATTACCACGCTCCAGCAGACTCGATTAATCGAGACTGCTTCCGTGCGTCGGAGCAGCCTCCCTGCACGTGTATAGGAACCCTGCATTGTGAGGTACTGGAAAAGGTGCGTTAGCCTATTTTAACGCACATTAGCAAAATTGCATGGTTTTTGTGTGACGCTTTAATGTGCGTTAGCTTATTTTAATGTGCATTAGAGCGCATGTGTAGATGCACCGTATATAATATTATAGCCCCCTTTTTTCCCTCCAGTCGTTTGCACTGGCATGTGTCCCTTGGGCAATAGTTTGATTATTTGTAGAGTCACGGTGTTTTGCAAATACACATGATTTTCCTGCGGTGATTATAAAAATCCCAGAAACGACAATTGCTGTAACTGAACTGATGGCAGTAGCGTGTTCAAACACATGCTCAGGAAGGTTTGAGTAAGGATTGTCGCTTCCAATTCTCAACGCTAGGCATGTTGACTCCATACTTGGCTGAGTGACCACGTGAAAATATCCTTTGCTTTATGTTTCCTGGTTAGAGAAGCTTAGCTTAACATGTCGCTTGAAGTATTTGACGGTGTGGTCATGACCAGATTCTCAGTTGGAATAAATGCAGTTGCATTGATTTTTTTTTTTTTTCTTTTGTTTTGTCTTGGTTTTTTGGAGAGTTACAGTAGTCTACACCAAAAGAAACCCCCGACTAATCATGTATCCGTGACCCGAAGTTTGCTGGTACTCCTGACCTCCAGCGTGAGATCTGTTTGATTTGTGCTTCTATTATCTCTGTTAGGATCGGTTCTCTCAGTAACTGGATCTTTTGTACATCACAGGACCGGTTTTATGTATTTTTTGCTATGGGAAATGCACTGTTTAGGCCATATTTAGCCCTCCACTCCTTATTCTGTACACACACTTGTACAAGCTCGCACACGTGTGCACAGGATAAAACAGCCTTCACATTAAGGCTGGACCGGGCTGGGCAGTTGATGAATTTTGCAAGTACAGCTGACATTTTGCTACAAAATCATGCTACTTACAGGGCTCATCTACACGTCGTACGGCGACATAATTACTGCACCGTGTTTTAGTACTTCCTTTGGCATGGCGCGGTAACCGCCCGTACTGCACGGCCCGCTGTGCCAGGGGAGCACGCTGCTATGGCAAAGTAGCTGCCGGGCACGTGTAGCCCCACGTGGTCACTACGTGGCCGTCGCGTGACGTGTAGATGCGCCCACGTGCAAGTTACCAGACATGCAGGTGCAAAGTCCTTGTACTATTTATTGTGTAAAAACTTTCCAGTGCTGAAACGTCACGTATTTTAGAGCAGAAGTGCCCGGAGCCAGCAGGAAGATTATTTGGTAGAGCCCAGTTATGAAAACTTTGCCTTAAAACTATGGTGAATTTAAATGTCGTGTCCTAAACCAACCTGCCGAGCGGTGTCACGTTCTACCGTCATGTGGTGACGCATCAGAAATGTGTCCTGAACTCTGAAGTTACTTAAAAAAATCTTGCCTGAGTAATTTCCAGCTGATGATTGTTCTTTTGGCAACAAAAATATAGAAATGTGAGGTCTGGAGTAGGGCTGTCCAACTTGGAAGTGGCAGGGGTCATACTAGATGGTCTGTGGGCTTCCAGGGCAGGTGCGTCGTGGATGCACCAGAAGTCTGTGTGCATCCACATGCCCACGTGTCTCCGTCACTGTCTCCCCACCCCTTCCCCTCCACTTCCAGCCCCCGTGCCTGCATGGACACCCCCACATAAGCTGCATGTAGCTGGAGGGAGGGGGGTGCCTGGAGCCCCTAATGCTGCTGCCACCGCAGCCATAGTGTGAGCCCAGGCCGCAGCTTGACCTTGGGCTGCACATGGCCCACAGGCCACCAGTGGGGCAGCCCAGGTCCAGAGGATCAGATGTCCTACTACCCGCCCCTTGCTCGCTGCAGGCGTGTTCCCGTCGTTCGAACGACGAGGCTTCCAGCATTTCCTTCCCAGCGGACGGAGATTTGGAGGCCGACCCTTCAGCTGGTAGCTACGATTACTTTCGAAATGAGGTCTCCCGTTATTACGTGGTGCTGCTAATTAGAAACCGAAGGTGTTGCTGCGCTTCAAGTATTGATTGTGCCCATTTTCTCTTCTAGGATGATACCAGCTGCTAGTAAATCTTTTTTCTTGACTGATCTGGTGGCGGGACGCGAGTACGATCTCTGCATCCTGGCTGTCTACGACGACGGGTTGACATCTCTGACCGCGACCAGGGCGATCGGCTGCGTGCAGTTCACCACGCACGAAGAATACAAGCAGTGCCGCTCTCTTCACGCGCAATTTCTCGGAGGAACTATGATCATCATTATCGGTGGGATCATCGTGGCTTCGGTTCTCGTTTTCATCTTCATCCTTCTCATGAAGTACAAAGTCTACAACAACCACCACAAAAATAAAAATACTAAAGTCAGTAACGTCTGCTCTCAAACCAATGGTAGCCAGAGCGGGTCAATGGCGCACTCGACTTCCAAACTGACGGAGGGCCGGGAAAGTTTGCATCAGGAGTGCTCAGGAACGTCCAGCAAAGGCAAAACTGTTGTCGACTTTGATTGCGAAAGAGTGACTCTCACTGACACAACCTTTTTAACAACTGATGCAGTATCCTAATAGCAATGTGACAAGAGCACACACACACCAAGGTGGTATCGCTTGAAACATTTTAATGCGAGTGGTTGTATTTTAAGCTTCACTACTATTGTCTATTTTTAAGATCAGATGGTTTAAAAAAAAACTATTTTTTTAATCTGTAAAACAGTTCCTGCATTCTTAACTATTTTTGTTTCAATATATTAAATATAAAGTGTGTGATTTACAAGATTTTTTTTTTTTTTTACTGGTTCTTTTATAACATACACTTGCGGTATTGAGGCAACTACATAACGATGGGTATTTCTTTGGTAAAATGCACAATTCACTCGTTCAGTTTTGAACTGGCAGCAGGACGTGCTCTCGGGATCCTCCGGGTTTTTGTCTTCTCGTGGCAGAGTCATTTAACAAGTAAAGTAGTGATTCGTTAACAGTGAAACGCAATGAAAAAAGTCCTCAACTTGTTGACCGTGATTTGTTCAGCGTTGTATGTTCATTCTAGACGTGCGAGCCACAGAACAAAAAAGAGGAGAAATGGGGATCAGGCCGGGGGGGTGCATGGTCCTAACAGGTCGTCTGTGGGGAAAATACCACACCAAAATAAGGAAAACGGCATTAAAGTTTTCAAATAGTTGTGCACAAGTATTTACTGATGCAGAACTAGTTTATATTATATTGCCTTGTGAAATCCCGCT
>NW_005842612.1:826456-844152 GCF_000455745.1 Alligator sinensis | reverse complement strand
GCTCTTCCCTGGCAGTCAGATTTACCGTAAATCAATCAAGGGCACCCGGTTTTTTCTGCCTGATTTAAATCTCCAGAAAGCTACTGAAGTAAGTACTCCGCTGTGCACGTTTTTGCCGTGCTGGAAAGGGTGACGGTCGCGCTCCCGAATGGTGCCAGTCGTGTTGATTTGACTGGTGTGGGTAAGTTTTAAGACTGACAACCCATGTTTCAAGGCGCGCTGCACCATCTCGCTGTGACACTGGACCTTCAGTGGCTTTTCTACCAACCTCTTCTTTCTGTAATACTGCATGAAGTGTGTAATGTAACTGGCCGAAGGATGAGTTATGTGAATGTTTGTGCAGTCGTTTTTAAGCGTTCATAATAGTTGGATCTTCCTGTTGTTTAAAGGGATGCTGCTAGGTCAAGACGGGCCCAAATTTTAGATTTTGTTGTAATGTTGAAAAAACAAAAACAAACCCAACTTAAGAGGAGCATAACATAAAAAAGGACCTACTCAACAGCAATGTGTCTCTGTATTTTTCTTGCAGTGTCTTGAAAACAAAATTCCCCTTAACGTCACTAGTCCGTTTCTTGTTAAGCACGCTGAAGGAACTGGAGAGAGGAAACGATCGACAATACAAGTGCAGATTATCAAAACCAGTTTGAATCGTTTAAGGTGATAAGCACATGATAATTTAAAAAACTAATCGGGAAGGAAATCCTTGGACTTACGGTATCCCTTTAATCAACTGAATATTTTTCCGGTTAGATTTGAAAGCGTGGGCCAGGGAAGGATATACAGCGGACAGCCGAAAGCTGTACACTTGCGCAACATTTAACTAATATATTTTAATTCAGTCGTTACAATCAAGTAATAAATACACCTGCTCAGAAACTCGAGACTTTAATATAGTTAGACTCGTTCATTGTCTGTGTCAGGAACTTTTGGAAATCTTTATAGAGATTACTTGGCGTGGCCTAGATACCGCATGAATTTCCATACAGAAATGAAAACCAAGCACAAGAGTTTGAATGATTCTGTCTTCAGTTCTCCTGGTAAGAGGGGCCGTTCAAACCGTGAAAGTCGAGTCACGTAGCGTATCATACACCTGTATATGACAATGATATACTTTATGAAAACTGGGATATTGATCTGTCTCTGTGCACAGGGAAAGGATGGAATAATGTGCATATGACTTTCTAGCCATGACCTAAGTTAGGACCTTTCTCCCCACTTCTCCAGCAGGTGCAGGTATCACCAGCCCTTCAGGAACACGCAGCACAGTGTGGTTTTGATGGTGGTGCGCCCGTCTTTATTTTCACGGCTGCTTTGACATCAGAGCCTCCTAAGTTTGAAGAAAACAGTATGGCTGAGGTTTGGGCCTTTGTTATTTCTGGGGGGGGGGGGAAGTAAGCACGAGACTCGAGGGACTTGCTCCTTCCTGGAGGGTCACTAGTGATCTGGCCCGTGGCCCCTGTGGTTTCCAAGGAGCCGTTCCCCGGAGACGGGTGTTCAGGATGCCGGTGGGTTCTACTCGAGAGGATGTGGGGTATCTTTTTGTGGAGGTCACAGTGACAGGATGTAGAACGTGCCCCTTTTTTCAGAAGTTGCATGTTATACACCTGCACTGCAGAACGGATGTGGACACAGCAGAGAGAGTCCAGGGGAGGGCAGTGAAAATGGTACAAGGGCTGGGAGACATGACTGCTGGGGAAAGACTGAGGGAAATGGGCTGATTGAGTCTGCAGAAGAGAAGACCGAGGGGGATTGAATAGCAGCCTTCACCTCCCTGCAGGGGGGCTGCAAAGAGGATGGAGCCCAGAACAGACCACGTGCCCCCGAGTGGTAGCACTTTGCAGCCCCCACCTCCATGGCAGGGGCCAGTATCGGTGCCCCTCACTCTTCAACACTGGCGCACAAGGCCGGGCGATGCAGAGTGCTTGTGCAGTACATGATACGTGCATGGAAAGTCTGTTCTGGACATGCTCACTCAACCACGCACATGTCCCCAGCAGGCCTCAATGCACGCACGCATGCGCAGTAGTTGCTGTATACCGCTGCACTCAAGTACACGTGCAAGAGGAATAATTTATGGCGCGTGTGCAGAACAACCAAGGGAGCGTGCTGACATGCGATTGACATGCGCCATGCTCAGTAAGCATGGCGATGATGGGCACGTGCGTTGCAGGCTGCATACGCCAGTACGTAGCAGCGCATGCACCGCCAGCACGTACTGGTGCATGTGGCAAAGGCCTCGCCCAAAACAAGGCACGTGCACAGGGTGGGCACGCGGAGCCAGTGAGGGGCATTGGGTGCACGGCCTGCCCAGGGCCTCGAGTGCAACAGCCCTTGGCTTGAGGTGGCTCGAGCTGCTACGTGGCCCCTGGCCCGGCCCTCACGACTTCCCTTGTCCCTGCAGCACAGGCAGGAGCCGCCCGGCGCGCACGAGGCATAGAGGTCTGAGCCCTCGGGGCCATCGGCAGCAAAGCTTCCCTCAGGACAGCGCTATGGCTGCGGGTCCCTCGGGCACTGGATTCGGCTACGCTTCCTGCTCCCTCCCTCATTGCCGCCGAGCTCGGGGGAAAAAGAGGTAAGACGTATGCACAGCTCAGTGCCTCGCTGCCCAGCCAACACGCGCCTGTCGGTGCCCAACTGTGCCCCGGCAGTGCGCGGGCTCCTCTCCCGGCGGGGGGCGGCAGGCTGATGGGTCGTCATCTTCTCGTGTCTCTACACCACACTTGACCGCTTTGCTCCGTGAGCCCGTGCTCTTTTGTTGGGCTGGGGGATGGCTTTCACTGCCCGTGGTTGGGATGCGACTGATGTTTGAAAACATATACATCCATGTCGTGTCTGCTAGCGGTGTCGGGTAAACGATTAACCAGCAGCGCGGGAGCCAGGGCGCAGCTGCTGCCATTGGGATCCCAGCCCAGATCCCATCGCTTCGGCTGCGTTGTCTGGCCGCGCTTGCCTCCCTCCCTGCTCCCAGCCAAGGGCCCTTGGACTGGGGAGGAAGGAGGGAGGGGAGCCCGGGCAGACAACACAGCCTTGCGCTAGGTGAAAGAGCAGCTAACTGCTTAATTGATGAGCCATTAGGCTGCTAGCTGTTTTAGGTGATGGGTACTACTCTCCCATCCCCTGCTCCTCCCTCCTGCCTGCCCTGCTGCCTTCTGATTCCTCCGGGGCACCGCACAGCTCCTGTTCTCTGCCAGACTGCGCCCGCCCCGAGCTAAAGGATAACCAGTTTGCTTACTGGTTACCACTGCACCTATCCATTAAATGATTAACCGTTGAACCTTTCACACCCCTAGCACATGCGCCCTCAAGCAGTGCGGGCAGTGCAGCAGGGGTTGCATGGTCCGAGGCGCTGTGCCACCGTCACAGGTGGCCAAACCCGTGGTACAGCCCCGCTGCTTCATTTATTTAGCATACGTGGTTTCGGCATATTGTTTCAGCCCTCATAAGGCGATGTCATCCTGAAGGCCACCAGGTGACCCAGTAAATAGACACAAGGGACATGGTTTGAACTTGTCCGCAAGGGCGTTAGTTGTCATTGCAAAGGCCCCAGTGGTGTAGGCTTGTGGCACAGTGACCCTGGCCAGTTCAAAAACAGCTGAGAAGTGCCCAGTAACGGCATGGCCTGCTAAATCTTCTTCCTTAGTTCCTTGGAGCATCCGACTCCGGTGCGTAGGTGGTCGAGATGTCACTACCTTTCCATGGCGCAGCCCCTGGCGGTAAAGACTCAGCTGCTGAAGTGTGCGTTTTTCCGCTGTCGGGGATTTTCTTCAGCCTCTCGTTCCACGTCCGCAGTCGTGTCTCCCTGGGCACGGCATCCCGAGCTTGGGTGCGGGTGAGGAAGCTCCTGCGTGACTTCAGACATTTGTGTGCTGCAGGGTGGTCGTGCAGCGGGGGTCTCCCATCTGCAGCGCCACGATTTTGGCAGACTGCTAGCAAGGCAGCTGAGATCTGTGCAGGGACCCGTTTATTGAGTCCAGCCTCCTGTGTCCTCCTTGCACGTGTCTCTGTGCCTTTTATTGTATGCACACCCTGTCTGGAGCAGAGAGACGTGGCCAAGCTGCCGCCTCTTGGCCCAGCAGGAAATCGCACCGCCTCTTGCCTTCTGGGGATGCACCGGCGGCTGCTCCCCTCTCCCCAGCTCTGCCCAGACGTTAAAACCCGCTCCCTGGGAGGAGCAGTGGCATTGCGATGGTATTTCTGTTCAGGCAGCGTGGAGGGAATCGAATGACTTCATGGCTCATTAAAATCCACCTGCTAATTTAACTCCACGGGTGCTAAATAAAAAAAGGTGTCGATGTTCGACTGTTCAACCTATCCTTCCTCCTGAAATGTTGCTGTCCATTAGGCGTTTCTGGTAATGTTTCTCTTCTGTTTCACGGCCCAGCAGCCAGTTTTTCAGTTTTAGCTAAAAATCTGAACTCGAGCACAGTAATATTAATTGAGGTGCAGCAATGATTGATGGAGGCACTGGGGGCACTGTCAAGGTGCTCAAGACGGCTAGATTTTGTTTCACGAACCTGCATACAGTGACCATAACAAATGACTACAGGCCTAACAAAACCATACCTTTTGGCTAGTTGGTTTGGGGAGGGTTTTTTGCTTGGTTTGTCGTGTTTTTTTAAGCTGAATATATAATCTAGCAGATTAGTGCACTTTCGAAATAGACGTCTCTTGCTTTGATTTAAACAGAATAATAGAGCCCTGGTCCCCTGGCATATTAATAAAGCTTCTAGTTGCTCTTGAACTGGAGAAAAATAGGTGTTGTTTTATATGGGACGATACTACCCCATCATCTGCACCCCCTCATTTTCACAATCCTGGGTGTGCCCGTGGGGGAAGCATCCCTGCCCTGAATCTGGGAGGATGAGGATGGCACTGGGCTGCCGCGGGGGTTGGCCAGGGCCAGATGAGTGGCTGCAAAAGGACAGAAAGCTGGTGGAGTGGGGAGGCAAGTGGCAGGGTGGGTGCCTCTCTCCTCTTCTCCCCCCAAATCCCTGGCACATCTCAGTGCTGACCTGTGCCAGCAAGGGGGGCTTCACAGGAGCCTGCAGAGCAGAGGTGGCTGCGGTGAGAGTCCTGGGGCATCGGGCACAAGGATGAGGGCCTCACTTTTTCTGGACCAAGAAACACTGCAGCAGCCCAAGGCTTCGTGACCTGCTCCTCGCTCCTGCCTCCTCCCTCAGGTGCTTCTGCCCCCTCTTCTTCCACACGTGTCCTTGCAGAGGCTTGAAACCGAGAGACCCCTGGACCCCACGCGCCATCCCCAGCATCGTCGCTGCCTCCCAGCCCTGCACCACCAGCTTCCCGTTCCACCGCCCCCAGCCCAGACCCCCCTGGCTTTCCAGCCTGCAGCCCTACTTCCATCCCTGCCTGGAGCCCCTGGTCCAGGAAGCCCAGGCACAGTAGCAGTTTGCATTGAGCCAAAAGACAGACCCATGGCAAAGAACTGGGGGGCAGCGGGAGATCGGGCCGTTGACTCCTGGCACGGGAAGCTTGGCTTGCTCCCAACCAGCAACCCCACTGGCCTGGAGCTGCTGGTGCCCCACCTCAACCACTTGTCCTCTGGCCTACTCTCCCGGTGCCCTTCATTCCCGACCCGCAGCCCCTGCCAGCCTGGCAGTGTCGGTGCCCCTCGCTACACACCCTGGCTTCTTCTGAGATGCAACCCCCATTCCTGCCCCTGCGTGCAGCCCTGGTTCCCCACTTCTGTCTCTTCCAGAAAAGACCCATCTCAAACAGGACTGAATTAATGCTTTAGTGGGCCCTAGGCAAAGAAACTCGCAGCCCCCCAGCTGAAGATGAAATTTTTATATTACTTTTTTCACTCAATAATTGTGTGTAAAATAAGCACCACTGAGCCCCTTCTTCACTTAGGACCCTAGACCTGTGCCTAGTTTGCCTATGAGTTAATCCAGCCCTGGTCTCAAATGGGTCCCCATGGGCGGATGGGAGACGCGGCGCTGGTGCCGGCAGCCTGGGGAGGGCGGCAGGGAAGGGATAGGAAACTTGTGTCTCAGTTGGCTGCCTACAGGCAAGTGTGATTGGCTGGAAGGCCGTGGGGGTAGAGACAGCTATTCTTCCCTCTGATTGGTCTCTGCTTGAGGAGGTGGGTGCAGAAGCAAGCTCTCCTTCTCGTTCTGATTGGCTGTCAGAGCTTGTTGAGCCACCTTCCCTGCTCTGTGTGTTGATTGGTCATGACCACTCAGGAAAAAACAGAGCTCCTAAATGACTACTTTGCCTCGGTCTTTCACAAGACCAAGGGGAACAACATGCCAGGTAGGGCGCAGAACGAGTGGGGCGGGATTGACACCATTCCCACCATTGCCTAGAACTGGTGTACACTCAATTAAAGAAATTAGACGTATCGAAATCAGCAGGCCTGGATGAACTCCACCCAAGAGTGCTGCAAGAGTTGGCCGAAGTAATCGCAGAGCCCCTGGCAAAGGTCGTGCAAAAATCATGGGCCTCTGGAGAAATCCCAGAGGACTGGAAAAGGCGCAGTGTTGTGCCCTCCTTCAAGAAGGGGAAGCGTGAAGACCCGGGAAACTACAGGCCAATTAGCTTAACTTCTATTCCAGGGAATATCCTAGATGCATTCATCAAAGAGGCTACATGTGACAAACTTGCAGAAGGCACGTTTCAATACGGACAAGTGCCGGGTGCTGCACGTGGGCAGTAGTAACCGGCAGCACACTTATAAGATGGGAAGCTCCCTTCTTGAGAGCACGGAGGCAGAAAGGGATCTTGGAGTCATCATTGACTCCAAGATGAACATGAGCCGACAATGCGAGGTCATGGTTGGCAGGGCTAACCAGACCTTATCGCGCATCCACAGATGCATCTCAGTAGGGCCAAGGAGGTGATCCTCCCCGTCTACGCGACACTGGTCAGGCCGCAGCTGGAGTACTGCGTCCAGGTCTGGACACCGCACTTCAGGAGGGATGTGGACAGCATTGAGAGGGTCCAGAGAAGGCCACCCGCGTGATCCGGGGACAGCAGGGCAGGCCCTACAATGAGAGGCTACGGGACCTGAACCTGTTCACCCTTCACAAGAGAAGGCTGAGGGGGGACCTGGTGACTGTCTATAAACTCACTAGGGACCAGAAGGGTTTGGGGGAGACCTTGTTTCCCCTAGCGCCCCCCGGAATAACAAGGAATAACGGCCACAGGTTGTTGGAGAGTAGGTTTAGATTAGACATCCGTAAGAACTACTTCACTGTCAGGGCGGCTAGGATCTGGAACCGACTTCCAAGGGAAGTGGTGCTGGCTCCTACCCCGGGGGGCTTTAAGAAGTGGCTCGATGCCTACCTGGCTGGACTCATTTGAGCTGTTTTCCTCCTGCCCAGGCAGGGGGTCAGACCTGAAGATCTACAAGGTCCCTTCCGACCCGACTTCTATGAGTCTATGATACTGAATGACAGCCAGCATGGTTTCTTCGCGGGCAGGTCTTGTCTGACCAACCTCATTTCTTTCTATGATCAGGTGACTCGTCACCTGGACAAGAGACAAGCGGTGGACGTCATATACCTCGACCTCCAGAAAGCCTTTGACCTGGTATCCCATTAGGTACTGATCAGACACCTGGAAGACCTCGACCTCCAGAAAGCCTTTGACCTGGTATCCCATTAGGTACTGATCAGAAAACTGGAAGATATTGGACTCAACTGCGGGACTGTCAAGTGGGTGCGAAACTGGTTGCGGGGTAGGACGCAGAGAGTCCAAATGAATGGATCGGTGTTGTCTTGGTGAGATGTGGGCAGCGGCATACCCCAGGGGTCAGTACTTGGCCCAGTGCCATTCAGCATCTTCATCAACGACCTGGATGAGGGGGTGAAAAGCCCACTGGCCAAGTTGGCAGATGAGGCTAAGATTTGGGGTTGTGTGGACACACCTGCAGATAGGCTGCAGATACAAGCAGACCTAGCCAGGCTGGCATCTTGGATGGAGGGGAGCCAGATGAGGTTCAAGGTGGAGAAATGCAAAGTGCTGCATCCGGGAAGGAAGAGCCCCCAGCGCACCTACAGGCCGGGCATCGCTAACCTGCCCAGCACTACATGTGAAAGGGATCTGGGGGTAACACTAGACCCCAGCGTGACTATGAGCCGGCAATGCGACGCAGTCACCGCCAGGGCCAATAAACCTGGCATGCATCAATCGATGCCTCTCCAGTAAATCCGAAGAAGTGATTCTCCCGCTTTACTCAACATTGGTGCGGCCGCAGCTGGAGTATTGCGTCCAGTTCTGGGCGCCGCACTTCAACAATGACGTCCTAAAGCTCGAGAGGGTCCAGAGGAGAGCCGCCCGCGTGATCAGGGACTTGCATGGATCTCAGACCCTTCAGCCTAAAGAAAAGAAGGCTGAGAGGGGACCTGATTGTGGCTTAGCGCTATATCAGAGGTGTACATCAGGGGCTCGGTGAACAACTGTTCACCAGGGTGCCCTGGGGAAAACTAGAAACAACAGCCACAAACTCCTGGAAGAGAGTTTCAGGCTGAACATTAGGAAAAACTTCTTCACAACGAGGGTGTCCAGACTGTGGAACGAGCTCCCCGCAGAGGTGGTGCAATCGTCTACCCCAGAGGTCTTCAAGAGAAGACTGGACAGTCACCTGGCTGGGGTCGTCGGACCCCAGATGTCTTTCCTGCTCATGCAGGGGGCTGGACCCGATGATCCTTCGAGGTCTCTTCCTTCATTTGAAGAGGCCTGAAAAATCAGGGCACGCAATTTGGGTATGTTTTAAAAGCTCTGCCCCAATTGCATAGAGTAATTAAAGCGATAAACCTGAGCTGGGGGGCCGGGCAAGGTGAGCATTGCTAGGTGAGGAAACACGCTTCACTGGGCATTGGCTTGAAGTAGGGATCCCTAGTGTCGCTACCCTGGGGCTCTGCCGTGGGCTTTGTGAGTTCCTTGCAACGGAGGAGTTGCTGTAGTATTTTTCTGCCCTCTAAAAATGAGCGACAGCTCGGAGCTGGCCTGCTCTGGGGGGTCCGTCGAGGGGCAGCTTCAGTCTGAACAGATGGAGAACCGCTGTTCTGCGTGGGCCCTCTGGCAGGGAGACCAGTGGCAGGCGCCCACGGGTGTTTTTGTGCATGGACGGAGTTGGCAAAGCAGCCTGGAAGTCAGTGGGAGCCCCTGCCAGGGGGGACTCGGGGCACCCTGCACCCACGACGATTCACCAGTCCTGGGGAGCCCACGGCAGCTGCCCTGTGCTCCAGCCGGCGGCAGACGTGGGGTGTCTGGCACAGCCTGCACCAGGTCAGTGGCAGCGTGGGCTGGACGGGGGTGCAATGGGCAGGACCCAACACTAAGCGCTGCAATAGCACCGGGGGGGGTCTGCATAGTCTTGCAGGTGGGGGTGGTCGTGCAGGACCCCGACTGCGCCGTGACTTGAGAACTTGGTGGAAACGTGTGCGGGAACACGGGGGATTTTTTGTGCACACAATGTTATGGGGACTGTGTGGTGATCTGTGAACTTTTGTGTGGACTTGGGGGGGAGGGGGGGGCCTGGAAAATTGTGCGGAGATTTTGCAAGTTAATTAGGTCATTGTGTATGGAGACTTGTGTGTAGTGTTTCGGTTATTTTGCCTGGCGATCTCGTGTGCAGATTTATTGTGGTTTTGCCCCCCTTTTCCTACAGGGCAGTATTTGTATTTTGGAGCACGCGGGGTCCTTGTGGACAGAGGCGCGTGGCTCAACTGCTTCCTTTGTGTCTGGCTGCAGGAGCTGGGGACGACGCCAGCACCGCGGTCTCCGTCTGCCCTTTTGGAGCCAGGGCTGCGGCGGGGTGGGCGGTCAGGTCGGGAACGTTGCGTCTGTTCGATTCCCATGAGCCGTGTTCACGTGTAGCCTCCTCGCATGGGGCACCAGTCTGTGCTACCGGGGTACTGCGGGGTTTCATCGTTTTTAGGGGCTGGAAGGGACCTTGCAGATCATCGGGCCCAGCCCCTGCACGTGGACCCCAGCAAGGTGGGCATCAAGGCGCTTTTTGAAGATCAGGTTGGTGGGGAGGACAAGAGTTGAGTGGAGAAATTCAAGACAACCCAAAAGAAACCTTTCTGGACTCTGCGCTGGGTTGCCGAGATTGGCAGGAGCAGCTGCATGGAGATGTACAGTTGCACCCCCAGCGGGCACGGGCTCAGGTCCCTCGCCACCTGCCATCACTGGTAAGGCAGATTTCAGGCTTTACGCCCTTGCCTTTGTGTCCCGGTAGCTTGTACATGTCCAGGGTCACGTTTTGTTGTAGCTTTGCCTGTTCCTCTGAGCTTTGTCCTGGCTCAGCCAGCGGGGCACTGCGAAGCTGCGTTGTGCGACTGTGGTTGGCATAAGGGGGTCATCTCATCGGCGGTGGTGCGGTACATGGCGTGTGAATATAAACTCGCGTGAAACCACCTGATGTGGGTCTGCCTGTCCTCCCAGGCTAGTCCTCGTGACCCGGTCCTTGGAGCCAGCTTGTCGGTGAGGAGGGCCGGCATGACCGTCGGCCCCGGGGCACGTGGGGTAGGAGGGCCCCCAGCAGCTCCTGGCTGCAGACAGTCACTGGCCACTTGGGAAAGGGGGTTTTGGGGTCTGCATCGGTCCCTGAAAACATCCACGGCAACGAGGGAGTCCATGTTTCTGCCTTTGTCACGCTCGGCGAGCGTGAAAGCACCAGCAGTTGCCTCGGCTGCTGCCTGGATGCACCTTGTGCGCTTGCCCGCATCCGAAGGCAGCGCCTCAAATGACTGCAGCTCTCTCCCTCGAGCTACGAGTAGCGCCCTCCAGGACCAATCTCCTGTCCCGATTCCAGCGGCGCAGACTCCCAGACTTGCTATTCTGCTTCCCTGTGCCTGGAGCAGGTGTGAAGCCCTGGGATCTCTGCATGCTTCAGTATGTATTAGCCGCTCACCCTCCCGTGCCCAGCACCCCCTGTCCTGCCTGGCAGCCTCTCCTGTCCTCATCTTTCCTCTGAAGGCCTCTCATGAGACCCCTTGTCCTGTCCCAGTCTGCGGCAAGGCTGCAGCCTTGTTCCCCAGCTGCGCTTAGAGAGTTTGGGGGGGGTGTACGGGCGGTGGGCTGCATCCCAGCATCCGTGCTCCTTGCTTCTCCCAGCGTTGTTTCTCTGTCCTGTTCCCCCGTTAGCCTCTTTTTCTTCCTGTGTTGCCAGCGAAAAACCATCCTGTCTCCTGTATAAGCTGGAGGATGGTGTTAGCCAGGCGCAGGCAAAATACGGCCCCGGAGGCCATTCTATCTGTCCTGCAGGTCCCCTAAAAAATGTAGAAAATGAATATTTATCTGCCCCTGGCTGCCTGTCACGTGGTCCTCAATGGCTTGCCAAAACTCAGTAAGCAGCCCTCCGCCCGAGATAACTGCCCACCCCTGGTGTAAGCAGATGCATCCGTACCACCCCTAAGAAGTTGCCTTGGGAATGGGCGCTGTGTCCCTTTGTTCCCTCTGAGTGCCCAGGGCAACACTTGGAGATTGCACCAAGTCACCAAGGGCAGCAAATCGTTCTCCTTCCTCCCCCGAGCCACAGCCCGTGTCGCTTGGTTGCAGCACCCCCCACTCCTGCCCTGGAGCCCCCCTGGCCTGACTGCCGATATCTCCCGTTCCCCATGCACGGCCCTCTTGGCAAAGACCTGGCACGGTCATCGCAAGTGTGGGCCCTTTGACCGGGTGTAAAGCTACGTAACAGGTGTTAAGTGTGTGACCTGCGGCAGCAGGGGAAGGGAAGAAGAGGGGCGGTGGGGGGGCTACATTTGCATTTCAAAGTGAAACTTGTACGGGGTAAAAGACTGGAATACCTCAGAGGAGAGAGACTGAATGCATGAGAGTCAGGAGAGGTAGGCCATAGCGAGGGACGTGAAAAGCATGCTATGGTCAAGGCACCCAAGGGGGAGAAGGAGGTGCAGCTTCATCCAGGAAAACTCAGGCCTGTGGGATCTCCTCCTCATCGAAGAAGAGCTGTGGATCCCCAGAGACTTCCTGAATACCTGGCGCTCTGCCCTCGGGATTACATAAGACCTAGCTGTGCAAGGCTTTGTGTTGTCTTGCTGGCTTACGATGTGCAAAGCCCGAGTACTCTTGGTTCAGAGATGATACTTTTTATTAGCCCAACTAAGGAATTGGAAAAAAATTATCTTTCTCTGCAAGCTTTTGGGTGCACACGCCCTTCCTTGGGCTCAGGGAAAATTAAAGATGGTAAAAAGTCCCCGTAGGTAGAAAAGTAACTTCATTTTTGCACAGAGGAAGCTGAGGGTGGACGTCTGTTCCCCAGGGCGGTTCCTCTGAGCAGATTTCCACTTTCAGCTGCTTCTGTGCAAAAATGAAGTTTATTTTCTACCCATGGAGACTTTTTACCGTCCTTAATTTTCCCTGAGCCTGTGGAAGAGTGTGTGTGCCCGAAAGCATGCAGAAAAAGATATTTTTGTGTGATTTCTTAGGTGGATTAGTAAAAGGTCTCATCCCTGAACCAAGAGTTCTAGAGTTTTGCATTTCTTTTTGTCTCGGACCGACACAGCGACCAAATACATTCCTGGCTTATGATATTACGTTTTAAGTTAGGCTCAGGTGCGTGTGCTGTCACTGTGTCTTACTGGGCTGAGTTCTTCTGTTCTTTGTCGCATACTTGAAATTGCAAATTGCTCAATACCGGCCGTCGACAGAGAGCACGCACAATTCACCGGCAGACTCTCCCTGTGCCTGACAAAGAGTGTTTGCGCCCAAAAGCTTCCACAGAACAATTTTTCCAACTACTTAGTTCGTCTAATAAAAGATATCACGTCTACCCAAAGAACCTTGTCTGCCTGTTATTCAAGCATTTATAAATTCGGTGCCACTACCTAAAGTCTAATATTAAAAGTCCAGCAAAAGATGTTGGTGTCCCTGGGTGGGTCTACTGAATTTGCTCGGACTCAGAGATTTTATTGTGCACAGCACTTAGAAATGTTGTTGAATGCTGGACTTAGACATCAGAACCTGCTTGGACTGAGAGCTGCTGAGGATTGTGAAATCTGTTCTGGAGCCAGGAAGTTTATTCACTTCAACTTGCCAAACTGGTTTTTTGCATGGGAGGCAGCTCGGATCAAGTTGGAATTCAGGAGCTCTTCCGCCCACACCTTTTTTTGGACTGACTTGACGTGGCAGGTCCAGTGAGAAAAGAGCTGTCAGAACTACAGCAATGGCTTTCAACCTGTGATCTGCGGACCCCTGAGAGCCCACGGAGCACGTCTAAGGGGTGCACAAAAGATGACTGTGATCAGACAAAAGTATGTGAATGCCCACCTACAATTCAAAGGGTCCACGCCTCCATTCAAAATTTCCAAAGGGGTCCACACCTCATTCAGAATTTTCCGTTGTTCAAACCACTCCTGTTTGGGGCGCTCAACAGGGAAATGAAAAGCCAGTTCTCACCGCTGTGTGACTTGGGGTCAGACTGAGAGACAATTCATCATGCACTATTGCATGTGCGATGCAGGAATGAAGCCCATCAAAAAGGGAAAGGAAAAGTCCGGGAAGTGACCCTCTCAGCCACACAGCAGCGAAAAGGGATCTCAGCATCATCGTGGACTCCAGGACGAACACGAGTCGTCCGTGTGACGAAATCACCAGCAAAGCTAACCTCACTTCATCGTGCGTCAGCAGATGCGTGACAGATAGATCCAAGGAGGCGATACTTCCCCTCTATGCGGTATTGCTCAGACCGCACTTGGAGCACTGCGTCCAGTTCTGGGCGCCGCACTTCAAGAAGGATGAGAATAGACTCGAGAGGGTCCAGAGGAGGGATGCTCGTATGGTCAGGGGCTTACAGGACAACCCCTATGAGGAGAGACTGAGGGACCAGGACCTCTTCAGCCTCCGCAAGAGAAGGCTGAGAGGGGATCTTGTGGTCGCCTACAAATTCATTAGGGGGACGCAGCGAGGGATCATAGATGCTGTCTTCACCAGGGCACCTCGTGGGGTAACAAGGAGCAATGGTCACACACTGACAGAGAGCAGATTTAGGCTGGATATCAGGAAAAGCTTCTTCACGATGAGTGTGGCCAAAATTTGGAACAGGCTGTTAAGGGAGGTGGTGCTCCCCCTACCTGGGGGTCTTCAAGACCAGGCTGGACGGGCACCTGGCTGGGGTCGTCTGGCCCTGGTGCTCTTTCCTGCCCAGGCAGGGGGTCGCACTCGATCTGTTGAGGTCTCTTCCAACCCCAGCATCTATGACTATGACGTCTGAGCTGTCACCTTTAGTAATAACAGACCGAAGGGGACAGAGCAGTCTGTGGGAGAAAAAGGGAAGGCTTTCAGGGAACCAGTAAGAAGTCAGAATCCTGGAAAGCACAAATCTGGTGTGGGCTTATTAAATATGAAAACAGAGGGGGGGGGGGGCTGCCGATTTGCAGCATTATTATGACGATTAGCCCATCATGAAGAAGGGGTAAGGCCGGAACCGAATGCTCTGCCTCCGGGGTGTTAAGACAGCCCAGTGTCCGATAGCCCCCGCTTTCTAGCACCCATAAGGTATGACAGGTCGGGGCATCCTCTAGTGCAGTGGTTCTCAACCTTTTTTGTACCAGGACCCGTTTTAAACATCAATGACCAGTCCTGAACCAGTGCCCCTCGCTCCCGACCCACAGCCCCACACCCCAGGTCCCAGCCCCCAGTGTATGGGGCAGGGGGAGCCTCAAGCAGCTCCTTGCAGGCTGGAGCTCTGCCACGGTTTCCCACGGTTTCCTTCTTTAAAGGAGAATCCATTTTTAAAGTTGGTTCACGGCCCTTTCGTATATTCTTGCGACTCACTTTTGGGTTGCGACCCACGGGTTGAGAAACGCCGCTGTAGTGAACGTGCAGTTTGGAAGTGATATAAATGGTCGGGCGCTGGGGCAAACGCTGCTGGTAGCCACGGGTGCTTGCTTGTCAACTGTGAATGTAAAGGAGGCTCCGGTCTCGCATTGGAAGCAAGGAGGGGGAAAGTGGCTTGAAGGGTTTCACGGAAAAGAGTCATCAGTCCCCTTCTCACAGGTGAAGCAGCCTGGAATAGGGACCCGTGGGCCCAAAGCACATCTGGAGTGACGAAATGAGAACAGTGAGGAATACTGGGCATGGATAGCTTAAAATTAGGAAAATGCTGTACTTTGTCAGACGGCAGGTGACATGGTGGCTGAGCTCCCCCATGTGGCATAGATGCACTGCTCTCCAAGCTGAAGACAGCATGATGAAACCTGGATGGGGAAAAAGGTGTCCAAGCCACACCCGGTATGTTCCCACAGGTGTGGGCCCAACACAAATGGGAATGTGAGAAGATTAAAGCCCAGGTGTTCATTGCTGGACCTGATCGCACACCCCAAAAACCATACAGATATCCAGCTGAGACTGAAAGCAGCCTACTGGAAACCATAAACACTTCGCTAGAACAGGTATCCAGGTTGTAGCCATATTGGTTTAGAGGCAAAAGGAATTGGAACTTGTGGTAGAGATAATATCTTTTATTAAACCAACTTGATTTTTGCAAAAAAAAGTCTTTAAATTGAAAGAAAATGTATATGGTAGAAATCTAGGTGGTCTAATTGCTAGAACAGGGGGTGAGGAGAGAACAGCAGAGACCAGCCATGCCCCCGTCTGGCTGTAAGAAAAGCAGATGACGGTGGGTTATAGGGCCCTCAATAAGGTCACTCCTGTGACAGCCCCAGCGGTTGCAAAGTACCCCGAAGCGATGGCAGCAGCTGTCGGAGGGGCAAAGTGGTTCTGGTGCTAATTTGTCTAATGCCTTCTTTGCCATTTTCCTTCACCCTGAGCCCTGGTATATATGCCTTTACTTGCATAGCACAGGGATTTCATACCACGCCTGCTATATGCGCCATTCATGTGATGCACACCTGGGATAAATTGGATAACCAAAGAAAAGTGATTTCATACATAGATGACATCTTGATACACTCCAATGCCCGAGAAGAGACTCGAGAACTGTTAGCACGAGTCCTGCAACTGATAGAGCAGACAGGCCTAGGAAGGTGCAGCGATGTCGGCAACAGGTTTCCTATCCAGGGGTAACTTTAGGGCAAGAAAGGTGATCCCCAGACAAGCAATGGATACAGAAGTTACCAGCTCCACCCGATGTTCCCACCCTGCATCCCAGACTCTAGCTCCTGTAGAGCAAGCCTCCACCTCGAGCGAGAAGGAAGTTCTGGCATTAGTGTGGGCATTGCAGTGTTGGGTGTATCTCGTTGGTTTAGTCCCAGTAATATTAAGGAGAACACACGCCCCAGTAAAATACATACGGTCTGGAAAAGCTAGCGAAGGCCGCACATCCAATCCAAGATGAGCAAAATGGACCTTAGCACTGATAAACAAGGATGTCAGCGCAGAAAGCAAAGGCAGCTTCTCTCCAGCCCCGTATAGCTTGCTCATGGAGGGGAAGAAGAGCACGAATACCCATTGCCTGAGACAAAACCAGAGAGGCGTTCTCCATTCAGAGGAACTTGACCCTCGCTGAAGCAGAAGAAGAACCCGTGGCGGTTTGTGGGCAGACCCAGCTGTTATGATAAAGGGATATGACAGGATATGCTGCAGTTGATGTTAAAACCGAGCAGGTGGTGAAAGGAAAGTGCAGCAGAGATTGTGGCCGTGGCAGCGGAAAATACTCCGGTAGATGAACAAGAGCGGTGTTGGGTAGTGGGAGCTGTTTTGGGTTGGCTCCCAGTGTGGCCAGAGAGAGGTATGAAGTCCACTGGTGGAAACCCCAACTGTTGCACGTGGGGGAATTAGCAAAGAAAACGACTGAGCCCCCCTACGGTAGTAAAGTAAAGGCTTATGAAAAGGGAACTGAAGAAGCCGAGTGGAACGGAGAAGCTGATTTACAGCCAGAGAAAAGCCACGAAGCAGTGGATTAGGTAGCACGACAGGCTCAGAGCAGGGAAGTAAGACTTGGGAAGCAAAGGACAGCGGAAAGGATGGAAAATTCAGCAAGAGCCATCGGGGTAGACTTTCGCCCAGAAACACGGGGAAGCAGCGGCTCCGGTGTGGATGGTGCCTGAAGAAGTAAGGTTAGAAAAGATCACTCTGGCATGTGAACACGGGCACTTAGGGATGGTCCAAACCTCAACAAGCCTGCAGGCAGCGGGATGGTGGCCGAGGCTGAGGGAGGAAGTGACACAATACGTTGACAACTGCTTACCGTGTGCAGCAAATAATCCCAGTACCGGAGTAATGAGGGGACCCCTGGAACATGAGACAACGAGTGGTCCGTGGAGCAGACCACGCGGGGAACTCGATCCTGCCTGGTGACGCTGGGTAGCTCTACGAAGTGGATCGAAGCTGTAACTACACAGCTACCCCCGTGGCACGGTGTTGGTGGAGCAGGTGTTCTCCTAGTGGGGGGTCCCCCCCAGAAATGGATTCGGATCGGGGCTCTCGTTTTGTTGGAGAAATCTCACGGGTGTCTGTCGAGCTTTTGGAATAAAACAGATTGAACGTTGCAGGGCACCTCGGAGCTCGGGGCTAGTGGAAAGGACAGAGAGCCATAACGACTGCCTTGCAACCTCATCAACCAACCAGGCGAGGATTGGGATCAACCACGACCCTTAATTTTGGTGGCACTAAGAGGCACGATAGCCACGCATGGAAACACCCCACACAAACCTCCTCCTTTTTCTGGGAGGGAAAATAATGAGGGGTGAAGCCCCCACTGCCAGCTGTTTCTGGTGCGGTTCAACAGACCCAGAAGGCTGTCCCAA
>NW_005842612.1:823426-826425 GCF_000455745.1 Alligator sinensis | reverse complement strand
TTCAGCGAGTGAGTACCTGCGATGAAGACTCAATTATAATAAAGAAAGAGTTGTGGGTATGCTCATGGAGCAAAAGAGCAGGCAGCTGAAGGAGCTGAGTGCCAGCATCAAAGAAAGTACCGCAGAAAACTGGTGGGACAGACCGACCCGTTGCAGCTTCAGCCAGGGACTTATTCACGTTATTATTCACCCTCTGGCCATCGCAGTATTGACCCAGATGAGTATTTGTATTGCACTTTGCTTATATCTGTCTGTAAGCTGATAGCAGCAAATGAATGAGCAACAGGTCTTGCTTCTGGAAAGAAAAGCAAGTAACATAGTTTTATTTCCTTGTTCTCTTAATATAGAAATGTTAATATTAGTAATATGAGTCATTCTTGGCTTAAATGTCATTGGCTGCAGCTATATTTGTAATGTTATGCTGGGAGTGTCACGTAATCACCTGGGCGTTTCTGGTGGCCCGGGCAGGACTGGGTTGAGGTGACAAGACTGCCACGACGGCGATCGGTCTCTGCTCACGCTGGCCGCCCGTTAGGTGTAGAGACGGTGGAGCCTGCGACGCCCGATGCCAGCCCCGTGCCGTAAGATGGCAACGGTCATAATGAGGTTGGGGCAAGAGCGGATGAGGGTAGGGAGAGCGCCGTCAAGAAGAATTAACAATTGCCCCGCTGCTGCCTGCAACACGCTAGGCGTGGAGTTGGATACCTCACCAACCACGGTTTTGAGCACCCACGTTTTGGGGTGGGGGGTACATTCAGAAAATACCCCCCATATCCCCCCTGGCCCTGCTCGTGCCCCTCACCCCCCTCCCGCAGCCCTGCTGGTTTTGCCAACCACGGGAACTTGCAGGAACCTACCCGCCGTGGCTGGCGTGGGAAACCTGTACGTCTCGGCCCTCTACCACACCCGAGCCTAAAAATAAGTGATGGCTGCTCTAGGAGGGCCATCAAGGAGGGGATCGTTGTGTGGGCCCTGCCCTTCAACTGCTTCTGAAGCTACATAGCAGGTGTTAAGTGCATGACCTGAGCTAGCAGGGGAGGGGACGGAGGCAGGGGCTACATTTGCATTTCAAAGTGAAACCTATAAGGGGCAAATGCCTGGAATACCTAAGAAGAGGCAAGAGCCAGAGACACCACATGCGTGAGAGTCGGGAGGGGCGTGCAACACATGCGGGACGTGAAAAGTACCCGATGCATCCGAGGGCGCGGAGGGGCAGGTTCGCCTATGAAAACTCAGGCAATGATAAGGCCTGTGCGAGCCCCTTTTTATCACTTAAGCCCACTTACAGATCCTGCAGGAAGGTATTCGGGATACGGGGCTGCCAGGAGACCCTCTGCCCTCAGGATCCTGTAAGACGGGTGCGAGGCTTTGTGTTGTCTTTCTGGCTGATGAGGTTGCATTTTCGGTTAGGCCAAGATGGGCGTGCTGGTCCGGTGTCTTACTGGGCTGTATTTAAGCTTAGCCAGAGGGTTCCTGCTGTCCTGTGTCGCACGCTTGAAAGGCAGACTGCTCAGTAACCACGCTCGGCAGACACCGGGCTGCTCTCGTTCAAGCATCCCTGAATTCAGTGCCACTACCTGGAGTCGGATGCTAAGTCTGGCACCTCCTGGCCTGACACTGCTGGTAGCCCTCACTCCCGACCTGGTCCCCTCACTGCTGGTCCTCCACCCTGGCTCACCTGCAGCCCCACAGGCCTGTGCCCCTCGTTCCCGACCTGCAGCCCCGGCCAGCCTGGGGGTGTTGGACCCCCTCGTTACAGACCCTTGAGATTGGTATTTCCCCCGGGCCTTGTGCACCCCCATTGGCGCACGGGTCAAGTCCCGGAGGACTGGAAAAGGGCCAATGCGGTCCCCATTTTCAAGAAGGGGAGGCAGGAGGACCCGGGCAACTATAGGCCAGTCAGTCTCACCTCCATCCTCGGCAAAATCTTTGAAAAAATTATCAAGGCTCACATTTGCGAGAGCCCGGCAGGACAAGTTATGCTGAGGGGAAACCAGCACGGCTTCATGGCACGCAGATCGTGCCTGACCAATCTAGTTTCTTTTTATGACCAGGTTACGAAACACCTGGACACAGGAGGAGGGGTGGATGTCGTATGCTTAGACTTCAGGAAGGCCTTCGATACGGTATCCCACCCCATACTGGTGAACAAGTTAAGAGGCTGTGACGTGGATAACTACTCAGTCCGGTGGGTGGCGAATTGGCTGGAGGGTCGCACCCAGAGAGTCGTGGTGGATGGGTCGGCTTCAACCTGGAAGGGTGTGGGCAGTGGGGTCCCGCAGGGCTCGGTCCTTGGACCGATACTCTTTAATGTCTTCATTAGTGACTTGGACGAGGGAGTGAAGTGTACTCTGTCCAAGTTTGCAGATGACACAAAGCTATGGGGAGATGTGGACACGCCGGAGGGCAGGGAACAGCTGCAAGCAGATCTGGACAGGTTGGACAAGTGGGCAGAAAACAACAGAACGCAGTTCAACAAGGAGAAATGCAAAGTGCTGCACCTAGGGAGGAAAAATGTCCAGCACACCTACAGCCTAGGGAATGACCTGCTGGGTAGCATGGAAGTGGAAAGGGATCTGGGAGTCCTAGTGAACTCCAAGATGAACATGAGTCGGCAGTGTGACGAAGCCATCAAAAAAGCCAATGGCACTTTATCGTACATCAGCAGATGCATGACGAATAGGTCCAAGGAGGTGATACTTCCCCTCTATCGGGCACTGGTCAGACCGCAGTTGGAGTACTGCGTGCAATTCTGGGCGCCGCACTTCAAGAGGGATGCAGATAACCTGGAGAGGGTCCAGAGAAGGGCCACTCGTATGGTTAAGGGCCTACAGACCAAGCCCTACGAGGAGAGACTAGAGAAACTGGACCTTTTCAGCCTCCGCAAGAGAAGGTTAAGAGGCGACCTTGTGGCTGCCTATAAGTTCATCACGGGGGCACAGAAGGGAATTGGTGAGTATTTATTCACCAAGGCGCCCCCGGGGCTTACAAGAAATAAT
>NW_005842612.1:822619-823221 GCF_000455745.1 Alligator sinensis | reverse complement strand
ACTCGATGATCTATTGAGGTCCCTTCCGACCCTAATATCTATGAATCTATGATTCCCACCCCCAGGCACAGCCCTGTTCCCCATTCTTGTCTCTTCCAGGAAAGGCCAACCTCGACTGGGCCCCCACGGGTGGCTGGGGGAAGGCGGCGCTGGTGCCGGCAGCCTGGGGAGGGCGGCAGGGAAAGGATAGAAAACTCGTGTCTCAGTTGGCTGCCTACAGGCAAGTGGTGATTGGTTGGAAGGCCATGGGGGGGGGGGGGGGGGACAGCTGTTTTTCCCTCTGATTGGTCTCTGCTTGAGGAGGCGGGTGCAGGCGCAAGCTCTCCTCATTCTGATTCGCTGCCAGAGCTTGTTGAGCTGCCTTCCCTGCTCTGTGCATTGATTGGTCCAGCTTGGATCCTCAGCAGGCCCTTCGTAGCTGGAGGTCGAGGGGCAGCGTGGGTGCTGGGCTCTGACCCAGGCAGGATGGGGCTCCAGCAGAGATCTAGGGGTGCAGAGGGGAGGGGCTGCTGGAGCAGGCACTGACAGCCCTCCCTTTGGATCATGGTGGGTCAGGGGGAGATGCCCCACTGCCCCCCCACCCCGAGGACCCAGGTGTCCCG
>NW_005842612.1:796904-822453 GCF_000455745.1 Alligator sinensis | reverse complement strand
ACGCCCAGGGGGGAGGGGGGCCCGCCCCCCCCCCCCACCACCAGTGACAGTCCTGCTGCCAGGGACAGGCCCCACCCCCAGGTAGGACCATCCCCCACCTGCCCTTGGGATTACCCCCTAAAGACCACCCACCCCATAGGGCAGACCACACCCACAAGAGACAGGCCACACCCCTCTCCCTGGATTGGGTCCGTAGAGATCCCTACCCCACTTAGCAGAAGCCATGCCCATCACCACCCCTATTGGGTCCCCTCCAAGCCTAACCACACCCACCAAGGGCAGGCCACATGCCTGAGAGAAATCAGCCCCCCCCCCCATTGGACCCTATGGAGTTCCTGCCCCGCCCCCCTGGGACACCCAAAGAACAGCCCTGCCACAGTGGGCCCCCCCGATAACAGCCCCCGACCTGCTTCACCCCAGAACCAGCTGCATCTGAGAAACAGGTCCAACTGTAATGAAACAGGCCCCAGAGGTGGCTGCATCTCTGCCCTAAGTCCCTGCCCCCCCGAGCTAGCTGCATCCGTCCTTTATTGCTCCTGGGTTTTGCAGGCACTAGGGGTTGTTCCCCTCTTGACCCTACCTGCAGGGACCTCTCCAGCCTGCCCCGGAGGAAGAACTGGGATGGGAGGGGCCCTTTTGACCGCCCCCAAGCACTCCAGACCAGCAGGGTGAGGTTAATAAACAGTTTATTTGCATTTTACAAGATCAATCTTCTTACATTCTCCGTTAATTTGCCATTAAAGTGCTGAAAGAGGGGGGGTTGTTGTGTTTTGTTTTCCTCCGTTAGGATACATTTGTTAAGAGAAATGATAACAAGCCTCAGGAAAGTGGCCACTGCAGATGGCTTGCCCCACAGCGAAGAAAAGTCCTCTCTTATAGTACAAAAAAATAACGCGACAAACATACAGAGACGACTAAGAGGGTGTCAAGAAACCCAGCCCCAACGTACACGCGGTTAGTTTTCCAGAGGTCAGTTCTACTTTCCACCAGTAAGTTCTACTTTCAACACCAGGTATAAGCAACCCCCAGCTCAGTATTCTCCAATTAATCTGTGGATATGGCTACCAGCTTGATTAGACGTCCCGCCCGCCGCCAGTGCCACGGTGAGAAGGAACCTTTTTGCTTCGGACCCCCAAATCAGCTGCGACACTGACACCTCTCCGTCGTGTCTATATATTTTACAGTGTTTTTCCTAGATCCTTTTCTCATGATAGAAATTTCAGCCAGAAGGTAATTAAAATGGAAACGTTCTTTCCATAAGCCAACACTGAAAATATTCAGTAAAAGGAAAACGATATCAAAATATAGCTTGCTAGTAAACTGAAGCTCTCAGCATTGAAGGCGCACGCTGAAGTCTCGAGCACAAGGAAGCTCTCCAATGCGTGGGGGGCAGAGCTGTGCGTCCGCCCCCCACTCCTGCTGCAGCCCCTTCCACTACGTGCAATCCAGCCTCCCACCCAGGCATCGCTCCCGTTATTGCTGAGCTCGAAAGTATCCCAAGCGATGGGGTTTATATACAAACACACAGAGGATATATACAGGCCTATGTACACAGACATGTCACTCCTTCTTCTTCGCCACCGTCAGCTCTATCGAAGGCAGCCGTATCCCCACCTTCGTCCCGCTGTCGTTGCTCGAGGAGGACGAGAGCCGGGCCTTGCCGCCCGCCTGCCCCTTCCCTGCCTCGTCGTCACTTCCTGTGACCTCGTAAGACCCTTTGGTTTTCGACCCGATGCCGCCGAATGTCCCGAATTTCAGCTTGCCCTGCTTCCCCTTCTCGACCCCCGCGCTGGCCTCTAGCTCCAACGTGCCCGTGGGGGTGGAATGGGAGGAATGTTCGTCGCTGAACGAGGACGACCGGTGGCGCGGCTTCTTGCTTTTAAATAACGAGAACTTCCCTTTGGGGGAAGTGGCCGCCACGTCCCCTCCTTCCAGCTCCACCTCCATCGAGCCCAGACTCGCCTTGGAGGATTTCAGTTCGCCCTTCGGCCCTGAGACGGACACCGAGGCCTCCGGGGAGGCCACGCTGACACCTTTGCCCTTTGGCTTGGAAAAATTGAATTTGGGCATCTTAATTTTGGATTTCTTCAGTTTAATGTCTGGGTCGTCAAACTCCACGTCTACAGCACCCACGTGAAGGCTGGGATCCGCCTGAGGGAACTCGACATCCACCCCCACTTCCCGCCCCGCCAGCTCAGGCTCTGAAAATGCAAATTTGGGCATTCTCATCTTGGGGAATGACACTTTCCCTAATGCGCTCCCTACGTGGCCCTGGGGGACGCTCACCTCTGCGCTGGGGCCTCTGATGCCTACCGTGGGACCTCTCAGCTCACCTTCCACCTTTGGTCCAGAAATACCAACCCCTCCTTTGATTCTAGGCCCTTTCAAATTGACATCAAAGTCTGGCCCAGACACTTTTGGCATGGACATGTCGAACGCGGGACCTTTCACATGGACATCGGGGGCATCGGCATGAAGCCCCACTCCGGAAACTTTCCCATCGTAGGAACCCGAAATCTCACGTGTGGGCAGGTTCATTCTCAGACCTCCCATACTCCCCTCTGCACCCTTCAGGCTGACCTCTGGTGCCTGCACTCCAAATTTGGGGCCACTAATACCTCCAGTGACCCCAATGTCGCCCTTCAGCTTTGGTCCTTTCAAGTCAAAGTCAAGGTCAGGTCCAGAGCCGTTTAAGGGCTGCATTTTGAATGTAGGCCCCTTCAATTCTGCTGCTGGCCCCTCCAACCCCATGCCAATCCCTGAGCCTTTCATGTCTCCTTTTATTTGTGGTCCTTCAATATGCATGCCCAGGTCTGACCCCTCAACGTGAGGGCTGGAGATGCCGAATTGGGGGAGTTTAAGGGAAGGAAGTTTAATTGTAGCTCCTGGACCTCCTATGTTGACATCTGGGGTGTCTACAGACACCTGGGGGGACTTGATGTCTCCGGATGCAGTAAAATCACCTTTCAACTTTGGTCCTTTCAAATTTACATCCAAGTCTGGTGCAGAAATATCAACAGAAGGCATTTTCACTGTAGGCCCTTTGATATCAAGGTCTGGGGCACTGAGATTAATATCCATGTCTGGGGCTTTCATGCCCCCTCTGATGTGCGGACCTGAAAATCCAATATCTCCTTTCATGCCCAGGTCAACATGAGGTCCCTCCAAAGCAGGAGATTTCAACTTTGGCATTTTAAGCTTCCCTCCAATGTCAACGTCTGGGGCATCCACGCCCACGGTTGGGCCGCTGATGCCACCTGACATATCCAGGTCTCCCTTGATTTTTGGTCCTTTCAAGTTTACATCAAAACCAGGTCCAGAGACTTGGGGCATCGAAAGGTTTCCCGATGGCATGGTCACCTTGGGTCCCTTCAGCTTTGCATTGACCCCTTCAGCACTGAAGTCAGCCGAAGGAAGGTTCATGCTTCCTTCGATGCCTGGTGCTGAGACATCCAGGCTAACATCAGGGAGCTTTCCACTGAGGCTGGGGGCTGCCACATCCAAACCTGGGGTTTTAAGCTCCCCTTCTATTTTGGGGACCGTTGCAGAAACGTCGCCTTTGAACTTGGATGACCGGATGTCAAACTCGACGTCTGGAAAGGGAAATTTTCCAAACACAGGTTTCTTCCCTTTAGGAGCTTTGACATTCACATCGCCTTTGATGGCTACATCTGGACTAGTGACATTCACGTCGACGTCAGGAGATTTCAAGTCGAGCTCACCGCCGGGAACGCTCACATCAAACCCACCCTTCTTTCCTTTCACCTTCGGGCCGCTCATATGAAGCTTAGGCATTTTGAATTTGCTTTTCTTTCCTTTTGCCGAAATGCTAATGTCGGGAGACTCCACATTCAGATCACCTTCTGGGAGGTCAATCTCTACCGCTGGAGGTTTCACTTCTGCTTTAGGACTCCTTAATCCAAACCCAAATTTTGGTTTCTTAAACTTGGGAAGTTTGACATTTGCCTCTGGACCCTCAAGATTCACATCTGGACATTCAATGTCGAGATCAGGACCCTTCAGACCAAACTCTGGGCCTCTAATATCAACATCAGGACCTTTCAAATTCCCTTCGATCTTTGGAACAGACGCATCAAATTCTCCTTTCATTTTATGGCCTTTTAAATTCAAGTCAATTTCTGGCATGGAGATCTTGGGAACACTGACATGCATCTCAGGCTTCTTGAATTTGGGGCCTTTCAGCTTGCCTTCTGGCCCTTCAAGACTCAAATCTGGGGCATTGATGTCTACCTTAGGACCTGAGATCTCAAACTCTCCCTTCGGAAGACTGACGTCCACATCTGGGCCTTCCCCTTTGAACCCAGGCACGCCGAATTTAGGCATCTTCATTTTGGGCATTTTCAGTTTTCCTGCAGGGCCATGAATGTCAATGTCTGGGGCATCGATGTCCAATGTGGGGCCTTTGATATCAATTTCAGGCCCTTTCAAATCCCCTTCCAACTTAGGAGCAGAAACATCCATGTCTCCCTTCAGTTTAGGGCCCTTCAGATTGAAGTCGATGTCAGGCATCGACATTTTGGGGGCCTTGACATGCATTTCAGGCATCTTAAATTTGGGACCTTTCAGTTTCCCTTCTGGCCCTTCTATGTCAATGCTGGGAGCATCAATGTCCAATTTGGGGCCTTTAAAGTCAATGTCGGGGCCTTTCAAATCCCCTTCAACCTTTGGAACAGAAATGTCAACATCCCCTTTCAATTTAGGGCCTTTCAAATTCAAGTCAAAATCAGGCATAGAGATTTTAGGCATATTAATGTCAGGCATCTTAAATTTGGGACCCTTCAGTTTTCCATCTGGACCCTCAATGTCCATGTCAGGAACACTGATATCCACATCAGGCCCTTTCAAATCTCCCTCCAATTTGGGAAGTGAAACATCCACATCTCCCTTCAGTTTAGGGCCTTTCAAATTCAAATCAACATCAGGCATGGAGATTTTGGGAGCCTTAATGTGCATCTCGGGCATCTTAAATTTGGGACCTTTCAGTTTCCCTTCTGGCCCTTCAATATCCAACTCAGGACCCTCAATGTCTACTTTGGGACCAGAAATATCAATGTCAGCTTTCGGGAGGCTTACATCCACATCTGGACCTTCCCCTTTGAACCCAGGCATCCCAAATTTGGGCATCTTAAACTTGGGCATCTTGAATCTCCCCTCTGGACCATGAATATCCACGTCTGGGGCATCAATGTCCACTTTGGGGCCTCTGATGTCAAAATCAGGCCCCTTCAAGTCGCCCTCTATCTTTGGAGCTGAGACATCAACATCTCCCTTCAGTTTTGGACCTCTCAAATTCAAATCAACATCGGGCATGGAGATTTTGGGGGCCTTGAAATGCATCTCAGGCATCTTGAATTTGGGGCCCCTCAGCTTTCCCTCTGGGCCTTCCAAGTCCACATCAGGGACATCAATGTCCAGTTTGGGGCCCTTGATATCCACCTCCGGCCCCTTCAGGTCTCCCTCCATTTTGGGCACAGAAACATCCACGTCCCCCTTCACTTTAGGCCCTTTCAGGTTCAGGTCAAAGTCAGGCATCGAGATTTTGGGGGCTTTGAAGTGCATCTCGGGCATCTTGAATTTGGGGCCTTTCAGTTTTCCTTCCGGACCCTCAATGTCAACATCAGGGCACTCTATGTCCACTTTGGGGCCTTTGATGTCCACATCTGGGCCTTTCAAATCCCCTTGTATCTTAGGAGCTGAAACGTCCAAGTCACCCTTGAGTTTAGGACCTTTCAAATTCAAATCCAAGTCAGGCATAGAGATTTTGGGAGCTTTGATATGCATTTCAGGCATCTTGAATTTGGGGCCTTTCAGCTTCCCTTCTGGTCCTTCAAGACTCAAATCTGGGGCATCAATATCTACCTTAGGGCCCGAGATCTCAAACTCTCCCTTCGGAAGAGTGACGTCCACATCGGGGCCTTCCCCTTTGAACCCAGGCACGCCGAATTTAGGCATCTTCATTTTGGGCATTTTCAGTTTTCCTCCAGGGCCATGAATGTCAATGTCTGGGGCATCGATGTCCAATTTGGGGCCTTTGATATCAATTTCAGGACCTTTTAAATCCCCTTCCAACTTAGGAGCAGAAACATCCATGTCTCCCTTCAGTTTAGGGCCCTTCAGATTTAAGTCAAAGTCAGGCATGGAGATTTTGGGGGCCTTGATGTTCATTTCAGGCATCTTAAATTTTGGACTTTTCCATTTTCCCTCAGGACCTTCGATATCAAGTCCTGGAGCTTCTATGTCCACTTTGGGGCCCTTAATATCAAACTCTGGTCCTTTCAAGTCACCTTCTACCTTTGGAACAGACAAGTCCAGATCCACATCCCCTTTCAGCTTGGGACCTTTCAAATTGAGATCGAAGTCAGGCATGGAGATTTTTGGTGCCTTGATATTCATCTCTGGCATCTTAAATTTTGGGCCTTTCAGTTTTCCCTCTGGTCCTTCAATATTCAAATCAGGGGCATCTATGTCCAGCTTTGGGCCTTTGATATCCACTTCTGGCCCCTTCAAACCACCTTCTATCTTAGGAGCAGACACATCCACATCTCCCTTCAACTTAGGACCTTTCAAATTCAAGTCAATATCTGGCATGGAGATTTTAGGAACACCAATGTGCATGTCAGGCATCTTGAATTTGGGCCCTTTCAGTTTTCCCTCTGGCCCTTCAATGTTCAAGTCGGGGGCTTCAATGTCTACCTTAGGACCTGAAATGTCGACATCCGCCTTGGGAAGTTTCACATCCACATCTGCCTCCCCTTTGAAGCCAGACATGCCAAATTTGGGCATTTTTAATTTGGGCATTTTGAGTTTTCCTTCAGGCCCATGAATATCAACATCTGGTGCATCAATGTCCAGTTTGGGACCTTTGATATCAACTTCAGGACACTTCAGTTCCCCTTCCAGCTTCGGGCTAGAAACATCCAAGTCTCCTTTCAGTTTAGGCCCCTTCAGATTTAATTCCACATCTGGCATGGACATTTTAGGGGATGAAATACTCAGAAAAGGCATTTTGAATTTAGATCCTTTGGATTTTGCGTGAACGTCAACATCAGGAGCACTAATGTCCACCTTTGGACCGGACACATCAATATCCGGTTTCTTTACCTTCACATCCACGTCAGGAGTTTGAACTTTAGGGCCAGAGAAACTGAATTTAGGAAGCTTAAATCTTGACTTTTTAGGTTTTCCTTCTATTTCAAGTTTTGGTGTCTCGAGATCGATCTCTGGTCCTTTGACTTCAATGTTAGGACCTTTCAAATCACCTTCCAATTTAGGAAGAGAAACATCAACATCACCCTTCATTTTGGGTCCTTTCAAATTCAAGTCAATATCAGGCATGGAGATTTTAGGCACATTAAAATGCATTTCAGGTTTCTTCAATTTGGGACCCTTCAACTTCCCTTCTGGCCCTTCAATGTCCAAATGAGGACCTTCAAGGTCCACCTTGGGACCTGAAATGTCAATCTCCCCTTTCGGGAGGCTTACATCCACATCTCCTTCTCCTTTGAACCCAGGCATCCCAAATTTGGGCATTTTGAATTTGGGCATTTTGAGTTTACCTTCAGGGCCGTGAAGATCCACATCGGGAGTATCAATATCAATTCTGGGGCCTTTGATGTCAAACTCTGGACCCTTCAGCTCACCCTCTATTTTTGGAACAGAAACATCCATGTCTCCCTTCAACTTCGGCCCCTTCAAATTCAAATCAACATCAGGCATGGAGATCTTTTGGGCCTTGATGTGCATCTCAGGCATCTTGAACTTGGGACCTTTGAGCTTTCCTTCAGGGCCTTCAATTTCCAAATCAGGACCTTCAATGTCTACTTTGGGGCCTGAAATGTCAACCTCCCCTTTCGGGAGGTTTATGTCCATGTCTGGCCCTTCTCCTTTGAACCCAGGCATCCCAAATTTGGGCATTTTGAATTTGGGCATTTTAAATTTCCCTTCTGGGCCCTGTATATCCATGTCTGGGGCATCGATGTCCAGTTTGGGTCCTTCTAAATCAATCTCAGGCCCCTTCAGGTCACCCTGTATCTTTGGAACAGACACATCCAGATCTCCTTTTAGTTTTGGGCCTTTCAGATTGAAATCGACATCGGGCATGGAAATTTTAGGGGCCTTGATGTGCATTTCTGGCATCTTGAATTTGGGACCCTTCAGCTTTCCCTCTGGGCCTTCCAGGTCCACATCAGGGACATCAATGTCCAGTTTGGGGCCTTTGATATCCACCTCCGGCCCTTTCAGATCTCCCTCCACTTTGGGCAAAGAAACATCCATGTCTCCCTTCACTTTAGGCCCTTTCAGGTTCAGGTCAAAGTCAGGCATTGAGATTTTAGGGGCTTTGAAATGCATCTCGGGCATCTTGAATTTGGGACCTCTGAGCTTGCCTTCTGGACCTTCAAGGTCCAATTCAGGAGCATCAATATCTACCTTAGGCCCAGAAATATCCACTTCTGCTGCTGGAAGGTTTACATCAATGTCTGGTCCTTCCCCTTTGAACCCAGGCATCCCAAACTTTGGCATCTTAAACTTAGGCATTTTGAATTTCCCCTCAGGGCCATGAATATCCACATCCGGAGTATCAATGTCAACTTTGGGGCCCTTGATGTCAATATCAGGCCCTTTCAAATCTCCCTCCATTTTGGGAAGTGAAACATCCACATCTCCCTTCAGTTTAGGGCCTTTCAAATTCAAATCAACATCAGGCATGGAGATCTTTGGTGTCTTGATATGCATTTCAGGCATCTTAAATTTGGGACCTCGGAGCTTTCCCTCCGGGCCTTCAATATCCAAATCAGGACCCTCAATGTCTACTTTGGGACCAGAAATATCAATGTCAGCTTTCGGGAGGCTTACATCCACATCTGGCCCCTCCCCTTTGAACCCAGGCATCCCAAATTTGGGCATCTTAAACTTGGGCATCTTGAATCTCCCCTCTGGACCATGAATATCCACGTCTGGGGCATCAATGTCCACTTTGGGGCCTTTGATGTCAAAATCAGGCCCCTTCAAGTCACCCTCTATCTTTGGAGCTGAGACATCAACATCTCCCTTCAGTTTAGGGCCCTTCAAATTCAAATCAATGTCAGGCATGGAGATTTTGGGGGCCTTGATATGCATTTCAGGCATCTTAAATTTGGGACCTCGGAGCTTTCCCTCCGGGCCTTCAATATCCAAATCGGGACCCTCAATGTCTACTTTGGGACCAGAAATATCAATGTCAGCTTTCGGGAGGCTTACATCCACATCCAGCCCCTCTGCTTTGAGCCCAGGCATCCCAAACTTGGGCATCTTAAACTTGGGCATCTTGAATTTACTTTCTGGACCATGAATTTCCAAATCTGGAGCATCAATGTCAACTTTGGGGCCCTTGATGTCAATCTCAGGACCCTTCAAGTCACCCTCCAGCTTTGGAACAGACACTTCCACATCCCCCTTCAGTTTTGGACCTTTCAAATTCAAATCAACATCAGGCATGGAGATCTTTGGTGTCTTGATATGCATTTCAGGCATCTTAAATTTGGGACCTCGGAGCTTTCCCTCAGGGCCTTCAATATCCAAATCAGGACCCTCAATGTCTACTTTGGGACCGGAAATATCAATATCCCCTTTTGGGAGGCTTACATCCAAGTCTGGCCCCTCCCCTTTCAGCCCAGGCATCCCAAATTTGGGCATTTTGAATTTGGGCATTTTGAATTTCCCCTCTGGGCCATGAATATCCACATCAGGAGCATCAATGTCAATTTTGGGGCCTTTAATATCAATATCAGGCCCCTTCAAATCACCCCCCAGCTTTGGAACAGAAACATCCACATCTCCCTTCAGTTTTGGACCTTTCAAATTTAAATCAATGTCAGGCATGGAGATTTTGGGGGTCTTCATGTGCATGTCAGGCATCTTAAATTTGGGACCTCGGAGCTTTCCCTCAGGGCCTTCAATATCCAAATCGGGACCCTCAATGTCTACTTTGGGACCAGAAATATCAATGTCAGCTTTTGGGAGGCTTACATCCACATCTGGCCCCTCCCCTTTGAACCCAGGCATCCCAAATTTGGGCATCTTAAACTTGGGCATCTTGAATTTACTTTCTGGACCATGAATTTCCAAATCTGGAGCATCAATGTCAACTTTGGGGCCCTTGATGTCAATCTCAGGACCCTTCAAGTCACCCTCCAGCTTTGGAGCAGAAACATCCACATCCCCCTTCAGTTTTGGACCTCTCAAATTCAAGTCAACATCGGGCATGGAGATTTTGGGGGCCTTGAAATGCATCTCAGGCATCTTGAATTTGGGGCCCCTCAGCTTTCCCTCTGGGCCTTCCAAGTCCACATCAGGGACATCAATGTCCAGTTTGGGGCCCTTGATATCCACCTCCGGCCCCTTCAGGTCTCCCCCCATTTTGGGCACAGAAACATCCATGTCTCCCTTCAGCTTAGGCCCTTTCAGGTTCAGGTCAAAGTCAGGCATCGAGATTTTGGGGGCTTTGAAATGCATCTCGGGCATCTTGAATTTGGGGCCTTTCAGTTTCCCCTCTGGGCCTTCAATGTCCACGTCTGGGACCCCTATGTCCACTTTGGGGCCTTTGATGTCCACATCTGGGCCTTTCAAATCACCTTCCAGTTTGGGAGCAGAGACATCCACACCCCCCTTCACTTTAGGACCTTTCAAATTCAAATCAATATCAGGCATGGAGATTTTGGGGGCCTTGATGTGCATCTCAGGCATCTTAAATTTGGGACCTCGGAGCTTTCCCTCCGGGCCTTCAATATCCAAATCGGGACCCCCAATATCTACTTTGGGACCAGAAATATCCACCTCCCCTTTCGGGAGGCTTACATCCACATCTGGCCCCTCCCCTTTGAACCCAGGCATCCCAAATTTGGGCATCTTAAACTTGGGCATCTTGAATTTCCCCTCTGGACCATGAATATCCACGTCTGGGGCATCAATGTCCACTTTGGGGCCTCTGATGTCAATCTCAGGACCCTTCAAGTCACCCTCCAGCTTTGGAGCAGAAACATCCACATCCCCCTTCAGTTTTGGACCTCTCAAATTCAAGTCAACATCGGGCATGGAGATTTTGGGGGCCTTGAAATGCATCTCAGGCATCTTGAATTTGGGGCCCCTCAGCTTTCCTTCTGGGCCTTCCAAGTTCACATCAGGGACATCAATGTCCAGTTTGGGGCCCTTGATATCCACCTCCGGCCCCTTCAGGTCTCCCTCCACTTTGGGCACAGAAACATCCACGTCCCCCTTCACTTTAGGCCCTTTCAGGTTCAGGTCAAAGTCAGGCATCGAGATTTTGGGGGCTTTGAAATGCATCTCGGGCATCTTGAATTTGGGGCCTTTCAGTTTCCCCTCTGGGCCTTCAATGTCCACGTCTGGGACCCCTATGTCCACTTTGGGGCCTCTGATATCGACATCAGGACCCTTCAGATCACCTTCCAGTTTGGGAGCAGAAACATCCACACCCCCCTTCACTTTTGGACCTCTCAAATTCAAATCGACATCGGGCATGGAGATTTTGGGGGCCTTGAAATGCATCTCAGGTATCTTGAATTTGGGGCCCCTCAGCTTTCCTTCTGGGCCTTCCAGGTCCACATCAGGGGCATCAATGTCCAGTTTGGGGCCTTTGATATCCACCTCTGGCCCTTTCAGATCTCCCTTCACTTTGGGCACAGAAACATCCACATCCCCCTTCACTTTAGGCCCTTTCAGGTTCAGGTCAAAGTCAGGCATTGAGATTTTAGGGGCTTTGAAATGCATTTCAGGCATCTTGAATTTGGGGCCTTTAATTTTTCCCTCTGGACCCTCAATGTCGACATCAGGGATATCAACATCTACTTTGGGGCCCTTGATGTCTATATCTGGTGCTTTCAAATCCCCTTCTAACTTGGGAGCGGAAACATCCACACCCCCTTTCCATTTAGGACCTTTCAAATTCAAATCAACATCAGGCATGGAGATTTTGGGGGCCTTGAAATGCATTTCAGGCATCTTAAATTTGGGACCTTTCAGTTTTCCCTCAGGACCCTCAATGTCGACATCAGGGCACTCTATGTCCACCTTGGGGCCTTTCAAATCCCCGTGTATCTTTGGAGCTGAAACATCCACATCCCCCTTCATTTTGGGGCCTTTCAAATTAAAGTCTACATCAGGCATAGACATTTTAGGTGCCTTAATATGCATTTCAGGCATCTTGAATTTGGGTCCTTTCCATTTCCCTTCAGGACCTTCAATCTCAAGGTCTGGAGCATCCACGTCCAATTTTGGACCCTTAATGTCAACATCAGGTCCTTTCAAGTCGCCTTCTATTTTGGGGACAGAAACATCCATGTCCCCCTTCACTTTAGGTCCCTTCAAGTCTATATCTGGCATAGAGATTTTAGGAACGCTGAAATGCATGTCAGGCATCTTAAATTTGGGGCCTTTTACTTTTCCCTCTGGACCTTCGATGTTCACATCTGGGGCATCAACCTCTACCTTGGGCCCAGAAATATCCACCTCCCCTTTAGGAAGACTTACATCCACATCTGGCCCCTCCCCTTTGAACCCAGGCATCCCAAACTTGGGCATTTTGAACTTAGGCATTTTGAATTTACCCTCTGGTCCACGAATGTCCACATCTGGCGCGTCAATGTCCACTTTGGGGCCCTGAAGCTCCATGCTGGGACCCTTCAGGTCACCTTCTATTTTTGGGACAGAAACGTCCACGTCCCCCTTCAGCTTGGGCCCTTTCAGGTTTAAGTCAACGTCTGGCATAGAGATTTTTGGAGCCTTGATGTGCATCTCGGGCATCTTAAATTTGGGGCCTCGCAGTTTTCCTTCTGGGCCTTCAATGTCCAACTCTGGGGCACCAATGTCTATCTTGGGACCAGAGACGTCCACCTCCCCTTTTGGAAGCTTCACATCCACATCAGGTCCCTCTCCTTTGAAACCAGGCATCCCAATTTTGGGCATTTTGAATTTGGGCATTTTGAATTTACCTTCTGGGCCATGAATATCCATTTCTGGGGCATCAATGTCTACTTTGGGGCCCCTGATGTCAATATCAGGCCCTTTCAAATCTCCTTCCAGTTTAGGAGCAGAGATATCAACCTCACCTTTTAATTTTGGGGCTTTCAGATTCAGGTCGACATCTGGCATGGAGATTTTGGGGGCTTTGATATGCATTTCAGGCATCTTAAATTTCGGACCTCTCAGTTTTCCTTCAGGGCACTCCAGGTCCATGTCAGGTGCTTCCACATCCAGTTTTGGACCCTTGATATCAATTTCAGGTCCTTTCAAATCACCTTCTATCTTTGGGACAGTAACATCCATCCCTCCTCTTGCTTTAGGTCCTTTCAGATTCAAGTCCACATCTGGCATAGAGATCTTAGGGGCCTTAATATTTAGTTTGGGCATTTTAAATTTAGGGCCCTTTACTTTGCCTTCTGGACACTCCAAATCCACATCAGGAACATCCACATCCACTTGGGGCCCTCTGAAATCACCTTCCATCTTCAGACCAGAAGTATCCACATTTCCCTTCAGTTTAGGTGCCTTCAAACTAAGGTCTGCATCTGGCATGGAGATTTTGGGGGCCTGGATATTTAGCTCAGGCATCTTAAACTTGGGGCCTTTCAGTTTTCCTTCTGGGCCTTCTTAAACTTGGGGCCTTTCAGTTTTCCTTCTGGACCTTCAATGTCCAAGCTGGGAGCAGCAAGGTCAACCTTTGGACCAGAAATCTCCACCTCCCCTTTTGGCAGTGTTATGTCCACATCAGGGCCCTCCCCTTTCAGACCTGGCACCCCAAACTTGGGCATCTTCAGCTTGGGCATCTTCAATCTGCCCTCTGGGCCATGAATGTCCACATCTGGGACATCAATGTCAACCTTTGGGCCTTTGACATCGATGCCAGGGGCTTGCAGGTCACCCTTTATCTTTGGAACAGAAACATCCACATCCCCCTTCAGTTTAGGGCCTTTCAGGTTCAAGTCTATGTCAGGGATTGATATATGGGGGGTCTTGGCATGCATTTCAGGCATCTTAAACTTGGGGCCTTTCACTTTTCCCTCTGGGCCTTCAATGTCCACGCTGGGAGCAACAAAGTCGACCTTTGGACCAGAAATTTCCACATCAGGGCCCTCCCCTTTCAGGCCTGGCATCCCAAACTTGGGCATCTTCATTTTGGGCATCTTCAGTTTGCCCTCTGGGCCATGAATGTCCATGTCTGGGACATCAATGTCAACCTTCGGGCCCTTGATATCAATGCTGGGGCCTTTCAGGTCACCTTCAACCTTTGGAACAGAAATATCCACATCCCCCTTGACCTTAGGACCCTTCAAACCCAGATCAACATCAGGCATGGAGATCTTTGGTGCCTTGACGTGCATTTCTGGCATCGTAATTTTGGGACCTTTCAGTTTTCCTTCTGGGCCTTTGATGTCCAAGCTGGGAGCAGCAATGTCGACCTTTGGACCAGAAATCTCCACCTCCCCTTTTGGCAGTGTTATGTCCACATCAGGGCCCTCTCCTTTCAGGCCTGGCACCCCAAACTTAGGCATCTTCATTTTGGGCATCTTCAATCTGCCCTCTGGGCCATGAATGTCCACATCTGGGACATCAATGTCAACCTTTGGACCTTTGACATCAATGCTAGGGGCTTTCAGGTCACCCTTTATCTTTGGAACAGAAACATCCACATCCCCCTTCAGTTTAGGGCCTTTCAGGTTCAAGTCAATGTCAGGGATTGATATATGGGGGGTCTTGGCATGCATTTCAGGCACCTTAAATTTGGGGCCTTTCAGGTGTCCTTCCGGCCCTTTGATATCTATGGCAGGAGCGTCTATTCCCACTTTGGGACCTTGGATGTCAACCTGAGGCCCTTTGAAGTCACCTGTTATCCCGGGGACGGAAACACCCATATCTCCCTTCACCTTGGGCCCCTTCAGGTTCACATTCACATCTGGCAGGGACACATCAGGCCCTTTGAGTTGACCTTCTGGACGCTGGATGCTGACGGCAGGAGCTTCAAGGTCTAACTTTGGGCCTTTGATGCCCATAGCAGGTCCTTTCAGACCCCCAGAAATATCTGTCTTCCGTCCCTGCAGACTGGGGCCTTTCAGATTCAAGTTCACATCAGACATGGAGATCTGCGGTGTCTGAGCAAGGAATTCAGGCTTCGTTAGTTTAGGACCTTTCCATTCTCCTTCCAGGTGCAGACCAGGGGTGCCAATATCTCCCTTGGGTCCTGTCACTGCCACCCCTCCTTTGGGAAGAGCCACATCCACAGTCGGGCCCGATGCACTGAATTTAGGGAATTTCATTTGGGGCATTTTTATTTTTCCTTCAGCCCCTGGAACAGCAGCAAGGTCGCCCTCGGGGCCTCTGATATCAACACTGGGACCTCCTAGTGTTGGAGAGGGAACCTGCACAGTTCCTCTTAGCCCAGGGCCTTTTAGATCCACGTCCACCTGTGGCCCTGATATTTTAGGCCCTTCCACCGAAGGCCTCGTCAATTTGGGACCTTCAATGTGAACAGAGGAAGGTGCAATATCGACCTGAGGAGCCTGTATCTTTGGCGCAGACAGATCAGCCCCGGCCTGTGGCATTTGGACGTCAAGACCAGGGCCTGAAACCGCAAATCCAAATTTGGGCATCTTCATGGCAGGCATGTTTATTTTTCCAGTGCTCTCAACATTAATACTTGGGCCCGTGAGGTCTTGCCCAGCACCTTTGATTCCTGGAACAGAAACGTCCACCCGAGGAGGTTCAAGATCCCCCCGGATCTGAGGGCCAGAAATATCAACTCCAAAGCCCTTCGTTTTGGGAAACGATAGATCAGCCTTGGGACCAGAGACATCAACCTGTGGGAATTTGGCTCCCGGGACTTGTGCTTTAATATCAATGCCAGAAACTCCTGTTTGACCGCCCCTCACGTGAAACCCTGCATCTAGGGGTCCCGCGGGGTCTGTCCCATCCATCCCAGGGGAGCGGACCTCAGAGGCCGGGAACCTGGCGCCAGAGACATGAAACCCGGGGACTTCCACCGTCACTGATTTTCCTGCTTCCGTCCCTGGAACGTGGCTGTCTGGGGCGTGAAAGCCCGTGTGAGTTCTCAGCTGCGCGCCTGTGACGTGGGGTCCTGATACGCTGATGTCAGGTCTTCCCACATGGCTGCCGGGGGCACCCACATCCAGCTTCCCGGCAGATACCTCCACCGTTGGCCTGGAGCAGGAGATGCCAGGAGCGCCCCTTCGGACGCCCGCGCTGAGGTCTGTGGCTTGGACCGTCCTCCCATGCAAGTCCACAGCTGGGATTTTGACCGTGGGCCTCCCCACCTCCGTTTCATACTCTGTAGTTCTCGTGACGTGGGTGAATTCATGCCTCGGCATCTTGATTTTAAACTCCGGGCTTGTGACATCGATGTCCTTGGCTCCTTCGGGCCCCGTGACATCCACAGTGTACGCTGTGACCTTCTTGGTGACGGTGATGGTCCTGCTTTGCGTCCCGGCCTTCTCAGCCTCTGCTGCATCCTCCGACTTCAGCCGTGGCTTGATTTTCGTGGTGTAAATCCGTTGGTATTCCTCGTCGTCTCCACTCTAGGAATGAAAGGCATTTATTAGCACCAGGGGTCCTAATCCTCACCCTAACCTCTGCCTTTCCTTTCTCCTGGTGACTGCAGCTTGGAGGGGAAAGAGGGCTCCGTGCACTGCACTGAATCAATGCAGTGCCACGCGCTGGCCACGGCTCGCTTCTAGGGGCATCTCCGTGCGGCAATGGCCCCGCCAGCCTTGGCCAGAGATGCCCAGAGCTGCCGGCCAAGTTTGCCTCTCAGAAATGCTAACTCAGCTCCGTTCCCAGGGTCTCCGCCCAGCCTGGCTCAGCCCTGCCAGCTGCTTTCTGGCCGTGGCGGGTGGCTAGCAGTCTCAGGCCAGGCAGGGCTGGCCGGCATCTCCCTGCAAATCCTCTCCGCAGCCTCACGGCACCTCCTTGGCCCTGACGACGGCGGCTCCGGGGTCCGTACAGGAAAGGCTGCAGGACCCAGGGGCTGCTCCCTACTCGCCCTCCCCGCCCCTCCCCTCCCCTCCCGCCAAGCCAGAGCTGGCGTGTCGCTGTCGCTCACCAGAACCACCTCTGGACCGCTGTGCGTGAAGACATCGTGTGACCAGGACTGTCCCGGCAGCGGGGACCTGTCCCCCTTCCGCTGTAGCCGCAGCCCCACGGTGTGGTGGCCCATGGTTTTCAGGAGCTGCGAGACCTCCCCAGACTGCAGGTTGTCGAAGTAGACTGTGGCGCTCACAATCTGATCTCCTGTGGGTGCAAGGAGGGAGGGGTGACGCCAGGTTGCATTGGCCCGGGGGGCCGGGGTCAGACCACAAGTGCTCGGTCCTTGCCGCGCCTGGAAGCACCAACAGCTGCAATGCCAGAAGGGGCTGGCCGTGAGCGAACACCCCTGCCAGGAGCAGGGCACGGCAGGGAGGGCATCGCTGCCTCTCCTGGGCAGCCTGTGCTGCTCGGTGGGCAGGGCACCGGGGGTCCTGGGTTCAATCCCCACTTCTGCTGCTGCCTTTCCCTTCCCTTCCCTTCCCTTCCCTTCTCAGGGCCTCTGTTCAGACCAGTGATTCTCAACCTGGGGGCTGTGGCAACTCTCAAGGGTGCCACACACGGCCAGCACCCTTCACAAGACCAGCCCAGAGGTGTCCCGTAGAAATCCACGGTGTTAAAAAACCACTCGGACCTGGTCTGGTCTTTCTGAGCTCTTTGCAGCAGGAGACTTGCTCCAGTACTTCCATGAATTGCTATAGTACGTTGCTGTCCTCCAAAAAGAGAGGAGCGAAAACTAAGAGCGGGCGTTTTCCCAGGGGACCTAGAGTCTTAACGAGTCTAAAAAAGCCAGGCTGGAAGGCTTCGGGCTCGGCTGTCTCAGGGGCTCGACGTGCTCCGCTGCCGACCCAGCACAGGAGCAGGAGGTTGCAATGGCAGGGAAGTCCTACGGAAAGGCAGAAACGCGGGGAGAGGACGCTCACCCTCCTTCACGGCGCCGGTCTTGGCCGCGGGGGAGTTCTGCACCACCTGCTTCACGAAGACACCCTCGTCCGTCTGGTCGAGGGTGATGCCGTGGGAGCCGCTGCCTTGCCAGTTGGGGAGCAGGATCTCCCGCGTTTCTTCCTCTTTCTGCTCCATCTGGAGGGTGAAACACAGGAAGGCACCGGGGTGAGAAGCACGGCTGGCAGCCACTGTGGGCCAGAGCCTGGGGAGTCCGCTGTGCCTGGGCGGACACCTGTCGGGGGGTCCTGAGCACCCCCTCCCCGCTCGTTGCTCTGCTGGGGGTGTCCCGACATCCCTCCTCCGCACAGACATTGATCCCAGGAGCGGGTCAATCTGGATGATCAACGTGCGAGGGACGGCGGATGGTGCGGGACAGTTTCCCGGGAACTGAGATGTGTGGGCTGGCGATCACGCCCAAAGCTATGAGGCGACCCCAGGGAAGAGCACGGGTCGTGACTCAGTTTCCCTGTGGCCAAAAGATCGTTCTTGCAGAGAAACGGGCCAGTGGCCACAGGCTGTGACTCGGTTTCCCTGCCCCGCTGGCCCAGAGCTTTCCTGCCCCAGCGCGGCGGGGCTGGACCGGGTGGTCTGCAAGGTCCCTTCCAGCCCCGAACAACCACGAACTATGAAACGGGCAGGAGCGCAGGCATCTGAACCTGAACCGTGTAAACCTCTTCCGGGTGGGAATCTGGAGCTCGCCTCGACCACGAGGACGGACTCGGAGGGGCCTGAGCGCTCCCCACCCGGCAGGGAGGACCTCGGTGTATTGTCTGCTGGATGTAGCTGCTCTGGGTCATGGTGCCTGATTGAGGAGATCCCAAGCAACCAGGGTGTGGTTACCAGTCTACAATAAACCGGTGCGTGACATGCCCAATTAACTGGGGAAGAGTCGGAAGGAACTTCCTTTGGCTTCTCTTGTACTTCTCCAGACAAAATAAAAGCCCCCACGGGACAAAGCACCCAGGCCCGTGGAGATGGCCTGGAGGGATCCCGGCACGTGCGACCAGCTGCTCCACGTCTCCAGCACTCGCTGTGGGGAGGCGGCTGGCATTGGTGCGCTGGCGCTTGGCCACGTCGCTTCCCCGTGAGGCCCCAGCTGGAAGCTAAGAGGATGCAGAGGGACCGCGAGATAAAGAGGGGTGGCAGGGGTGCCCCAGCGGGACGGCGAGGAGTCTGGGCCCTCGGGCAGGCTGCGCCAGGCAGGCACAGGCATGCTCCAAGGAAGCAGAAATGCTCCTTTGTGTGCAGGGGAGGGAAGGATCCCCCCCCCAGCAGAGGTCTCCCAGGCTGCAGGCTGGCCCATGCTCAGAGTTGGCCTCCGCCCAGACGGGAGCGGGCAAAGTGAGTCACGGAGAAAGCACAGACCACGCCCTGTCGAGGACGGGATCTGCAACGGAGCTGGTGGGACCCGGCCGGCTCCACTGACCTTTCAGGGACTCTGGTCCGGGCTGGAACCGCCCCAGGAACTCCTCTCTTTTCACTTGCTTATCCTTCGGTGATCTTCGGTGCAGTTTCCCAGCCTGGCAGAGAAATCGGAGTCCAGAGTCAAGCACCCCGTGCTGGGGGGCATGAAGCACCCCGTGCTGGCGGGGCGTGCACGAGCGCATCGCTTTGTCTGCGTCTGCAAAGGACGACCCCCACAAAGCCTGCTCTCACCCTCAGCCCCCACTGCCCTCCCCTGCCGGCCCCCGCTCCCTTCCCAGAGCAGGCATCCCAGCTCTGCCCAAAAGGCTTCCTGGATTTGGGGTGACTGCAGTCCCAGCACTTGGCACTTAAGTAAGACCACACCAGCACCCAGCTGAAAAGCTCTAAGAGTCAAATCTTGCCGTGGCGATGCACAATTAGCATCCAACATCATCAGAATATGAGCGCGGCAATTTCCTGGGTCAGGCCCTACGTCCGTCTGGACCGGTCTCCCGTGCCCCGCGGCGGGCAGAGAGCGGGGCCTGTACTGTAGGGGAGTGACCAGGGTCCGAGTTCGACTCCCACTTGCAGCCTCCGGCATCGAGGGTGCAGGCAGTGGTGAAGCGGGGGCCGCGCCCCTCGCTGCCGTGCCCCGTAGCTACCGGTGCCCCTTTCCTCCAAGCAAGCGGCCGCTCCCTTGGTGCATCCGGCTACGCTGCCAGCTTCCCCCTGTCCCGTGATAACGAGCCCCACGCTTTTACTCTGCGCTGGGGGGGAAAAGAAGTGCCCGGTGTTCGTTTTCGACTGACTGCCTACCTGTTTCACATCGACCCCTCGTTCTTGTCTGGTGAGAGACGGTCAACAATGAATCCCTACCGACTTTCTCTTCCCCACTGAGTTTTCCGTAGAGCCTTGTCATGTATGTGCCCCCCCCTCCAGCATCTCTCTTCTAATCAGAAGAGGCCTCGTTAGGCTCGCCTCACAGGGAAACCCCTCCAGACCACGGGTCATCCTTGTCACCCTGTCTCCTTTCAGAGCTGCGGGGACCAGAACCGGGCCGGGATCGGTAAAGGGGAAGTTCCCTTCTTAATCATCCCTGAACACCACATCGATTACATTGCAATCGATCAGAAGAATAGCACTGATAATGGCAGTAGTAGTATTATTATTCTTATTGATTGCATCGTTAGTATTATTATTGGAGTTCTGTGATTAGGAATAGCAGTTGTACGCTGTTATTATTACGTCTCCATGTTATAATGACACGCTGCGTTACAATGATGTAATGATAATTGATGTGCTATAATGATATAATTCCATAACTGTATGGCATGTCCTAACAGCACAGGTCTGTTACTGAACTGTTCCTCATCAGGGTGCGAAGGGGGCCGCAGACACCACCCCCCACGCCCCGTCGTTTTACGTTAAATACAGCCCTGAACGCCCGCGGCCAACTGGGGGGACCCGCGCCCGCCGCGGTCAGTGGCAGCTTTGCCTCGGGGTGTAACGGGGCCAGGTGGGTTGGAGGCGAGGAAAGCCCGTGCAAACCCAGGAGCTTTGCCTGCTGGTAGCACTTGAAACGACTTGAAACCCAGGCAGGAAGGAAACGCTCTGGGTGGTTTGAATGCTGCGGCCTCTTTGCCCGCAGCGCGGCACCCCCGCCAACCCGAAAACCCCCGGGCGCAGATAGCGAGGCCTGGCACGGGCCAGAGAACGTGAGGGTCCCGCCGGGGCGTGGGGGCACCCGGCCTGCTCCGGGCCCCTCTGCCAAGCACTGCCCTTGCTGCAAGGGATCGTGTCCCCCTAGACACCCTTTGCGGGGAGGGCGGGGTAGTTGTTTTTTTTGGGGGGGGGCAGAGGAAAAGGGGGTTTCCTGACACGCTGCAGGGGCTGGCGAGCCCCTCGCTCATCGCCAGAGGGCGGCACTCCTCCGCGGGACCCGTCTGCAGGCACCCACCCACGCAGGCAGCTCCGCCTTGCCTTTCCTCTCCCCAGCTCGGGAGGCAAAACCATGTTTCCATTGCGGCAGCTCCAGGTCCCTGCTGAAACCCAATCGCGTCCACGGCCGGCGGTGGGGAGAGAAGGGGAGGCCCGGCCGGGCACCGGGGATGGGTCGGCTCCCGACACAAACCAGGGGGGGCGCAAAGTCAAAAGTACGGAGGGTCCCGGCCCGGGGGCCACGCAGGCGGCAAGGGAGTTTCAGGTCACGCGGGGCGCCAGGGGGCCCAATGCACCGGTCCCCGTCTCTGCACCTGCCTTCGCCCTTAAAAGCGAGCCCCAGCCCAGGGCCGCACGCGCTCGCCTGGGAAAGGAGTAGGCGTCGAACCGTCCCGTGCTCCAACCCCGCGTCGCCGGACCCGCCCCGCCACCCGGCACAGACCGTGCCCTCCACCTCCAGCCCCGTGCCCAGGCCAGGGTCGAGGTGAAACCGCAGCCCCAGCGGGGCCCTGCCAGGCTTTGCAAAAGGCTTTCCGGGACGGGGAACCACGTACATCAAGGCTCCTGGGGGCTGCGCTTTGCTTTGGCAAACCCACAGCTCGGGTCTGTGCCCTGCTCCAAAGCAGCCTCCTGGCTTCTCATGGGGCACCCAGCTCCCCGCAAGGGCCTCGCATTGCTGCCTTCCCGCCGCAGCCCTGCAAATGCCAACAACGGCTGCCCCCGCCACGCTCCTCTGCCCCCCACGCGGGCTCCTTCCTGCCCTGCCGGGAGCCCCGACAGGCCCGTCCTCAACAGCGGGGGCATCGGGGCCGTGGGGCACCCTGTCCCGGTGGGACGGGGACAGAGGTTAGGTCCGGCAGCACCCGAAGACGGGGGCGCTGCCCATCCCCAGGGCAAAGCCACCCGGCTGGTGAGTCAGGCGGGGCAGCGGAGCCCCGCGGGCTGGGCGCGGAGGGTGCTGCCGGGTGACTCAGCGCCCGGGAGAGCCGTGTGTGAACAAAGGGAGAGGCACCGGGCCCAGGGACAAAAGCCTGGGATGCCTCCTGGCCAGGTCCCCAAGCAAGGGCTGTCGGTGGGGGTAGGGAAGGAACCGGACTGCCGGGTCAGCCCTGCAGCTGGGGCCCCCCCAGCTCCACCCTCCCTTCCTTCCTCCCTGCCCCACCCCAGCGGCTGCCTCGAGCTCGCAGCCCCAGCGCGCGCAGGGGGAGCTGCTGGCCCTTGCACCCACACCGGGGCCGGGGTTTGCACCTCCGCGTTGCCTCCAACGTGGCAGCACAAGCAGTGGGGCGTGCCAGCGGGATTGGGGCCTCTCCCCGCAGCTCCCACCAAGGAGAGACCCTCAAATCCCCCAGCCTGGGCAAGAGGGAAGGCGGCAGCAAGGGCAAGGATCCCACCCCCACAAGCTGCCACCCCCCGCCACCCCCCGGAAAGGGGAAACCACGGCCAGCGACCCGGCCAGCAATGCAAGCAATGCAATGCAACCCCGGCCAGCTGCTGCTATTCTCAGGTTAGCCGCGTGCTCCTCGCCCTGTATTTTTAGCCGCCTCTTCGCGCCCTACGGGGCCCCTCGAGGTGGCAGGGGGAGGCTGCCCCCTGGGGCAAAGCTCCCCTGCCTGCTCCCCAGGACAGGACACACGCCCGACCCCTCGTCCAGCCAGAAAAACCAGGGCGGGGGCTCTTTTCACGCGGGCCTCCAGTACACCCCGTCTGCTCGTGCGATATGGGGGGGGGGGGGGAGGCCCAGTTGGGGTGCACGCTGCTGCCGCCAGTCTGCATTGCAGCTGCAGCTCCTCGTCTTGCACTGGCCTGGCGGGACCCCAGCACCGCACTGGACAGCCCTTTGGAGGAAGCCCTCCCCGCGGGAGTCACCCTGTCCTCCCCCTTCCCCAGGCCCAGGCAGTCTTGCTGCATAGCTGCCCCGCCCCACCCCAGAGGCAGCCGCATTTCTGAGCGGGGCCTTGTGATCCCAGCCAGTCCGAGGCATTCGCCAAGAGCCGGTTTCACAACCTCCAGGGAGGAGAGGCCACAGGGGTGGTTTGCTCTGGGGGCTGCTCTCGCCCACACCGCGACCATCCCTGTCCCCCCTGCACGGATCCGCAGCAGACCGCCTCTCCCACCCTCTGCACAAGGGGCCCCGCACCCACAGCACAGGAGCTGGCCCAGCATCCGCCCGGGCCTGCTGGACGCGGCTAAATCGCTGCCGTGCCCGCAGGGCCCGATGCCCGACGCCAGCCCAAGCCCGGGCTCCAGAAAGGTCAGCGCACAAAGGAAGGATCTGCTGAGCCAGGCTGGGCCCGCGGCTCCGGCTAATCTCGGAAAATCCCCAGCCGGCGCTCGGCCCCGGCTGGGGGGGAGGAAGGAGCGAGCCGTGGGGTGCACGCACCTTCTTCCCCCCCCGCCCATCATCTCAGGGGGCCTCCAGCCCTGGGACCTGGCCACATCCCCTCCGCTACGCCCAAGACGCAGCGGCATCTGCTCGACGACACCTCGGCACCACCCCACGAGGGCATTGTCCGGGTCTAGGCCAGCACCCAGGAGCCTCCCAGCCCCAGGTCACTTGTGCAGCGCCCCGGCGTAGCCCAGCCCTGAGACACGTCCCCTCCACTCTGCCCCAGTCCTGGGATCTCCTCCCGCAGCGCCCAGGCACACCGGGCTCTCCCTGCCACATCCCAAACCCCAAGATCTGCAGCACCGAGACCCCCCACTGCACAACCCGGCTCTATCCCGGCAGCCGTCGGAGACGGGCGGGGTGGAGGGGGCTCTGCTCTGACCTGACCCCCCACCCCAGGCAACATTTACTCCCTGGTTTTGCAGCCACCACATGCATCGAGAAGCCCAAAGCTTCTTGCCCAGCCGTGTCGTGGAGCTGGGAGTGCCGCAAAGCCAGGCTGGGTACCCGCAGGCTGCAGCCTCTGAGCTGGGGAGAGGGCAGAGCTGCAGAGACGCAGCTGGGGAGGTCCCTGCCCATGCAGGGGCACACGACGGCAGGTGTTGGCATTGCAGGTCCCCCCCTCCGCCACCCCTTCACAGCCCAGGGCAGGGGCCTGGCAAAGGCGATGCCAGGCAGCTGCCCGCCCCAGCTGCCACTGGAAATGCGCTCGGGGGCGGCGAGAGCCCAGGGAGCTGCGTGCCCACCCCTGCAGCTCAGCTCCAACACAGACATGGGTCTTCCTTGCTGGAGGGGGCTCAGGGTGGCCAGAGACCCTGCCCGGACCCAGACCCCTTCCCTGCGCGCCCGGCTGGGCCATGCAGCGCCTGGTGGGAGCCCCGGCCAGGCCGCCACGCCCTCTGGCATGGAGCGTCTCTGCTTCATACCAGCCTAATTGCACATGGCAGCGAACGCAGACAAATGGCTCCTGCAGCCTCTGCGGCTGGCTCTGGGGAGACTCGCCCGGGAACGCCACACGTAGCCCGTGCACATCCCGCGACGGGGCGCACGGGCCTTGCCGCCGGGGTGGGCACACGTGAGCCCCCTCCAAGACCTGGACGAGCAGCAAAGAAAGGGGGAAGTGACTCACGGGCCCCAGGACGAGGAGGTGAGGGCAGAGCAGCAGCAAGGGCTTCGCTCCGCGTCTCGGGTCACTCCGGCTCCAACCCCAGCCCGGCCGGGCACACGGGCGGCTCTGGTCCCGGGGAGACAGACGAGCTTCGCTTCGGTCTCTCCAGGCCTGATGCTGCTAACTGCCTTCTCCTCCCAGCGCGGGGGAGGGCGTCACGGGTGTGCACCCCCCCTCGAGCCACCGCCACCCGTGGGCAGCCCGCCTGCCCTGGACACACCCAGGCCGGACTAGGCCGAAGGTGGGTGCTGGTGCCTGCCCCAGCACTGGCAGCGCAGCCCCCGCTCCCAAGCGCTGGCCCCCCCCAGCAAGCAGCCTCTCCCCACGGTGCCCCCGGGGCTGGGGCAGGGGCAGGCTCTGCGCCAGGATCAGAAAGCCCGACTGAGTCATCCCGGCACTACGGATGGGTCCAGACAGGCCGCCGCGCCCGCCTCCCCATCGCAGCCTGGCGTCTCCCCGGCGCTAGCCGGACCCACCGGGCAGCGCGTTCTGGACACCGAGCCCTGCATTGCATAAGCAGGGAGGAGCTTCTCCTGCCCCGGCTGGCTTGGCGCACCGGGCCGGACCCGTGCGAGTCACCCGGCCCTGCACGTGGGCCG
>NW_005842612.1:793393-796077 GCF_000455745.1 Alligator sinensis | reverse complement strand
CGCACGTGCATGCAGGGGGCCGGGCCCCGGGGGCCAGGGCAGGCGTCCGCACGGCGCAACCGCGGCGCGACGTGGGCCAGGGACGCTTGCACCCCGGAGCAGGGTGGGCTTACGTGGGGGGGGGCAGCTGCCCCTGCTCAGCCCCTTGGCTCCGGCCTCCCGGGGGCCGTCGTGCACCAGCTCACGCCTTCCCACCCTGTCCCTCGGCCACCCCCTACCCCGGCATCCTCTGGGTTTCCAAGCTCAGGGCCCGGTGAAAACCGCGGCGGTCCGGGCAGCTCGCTCCACCTCCCCGCCCAGAGAAGCCGGTAGCACTGCCTGGGGCAGCGGGTGGGCGAGGGGGCTCCCAGCCTGACCTCAGCGGCAGCGAAGCAGCCAGCTGGCAGGGCTCTCCCGTGGCAGGCCCCGGAGGGAGCCCGACACACGCTCCAGACCCCAAAGACCCGGTGGCTGCCGCGCTGGGCTCCTCCCCACCAGCCCGGGCTTGTTTACCAGCCGCCCAACGGTGTGTTTAGAGGCTATAAATAATCGAGGGGGTTATAAATACCCAGGCTCCTGCTTGCGACGGGTTTTGTGGCCGCGTTTCAGAGGCATCCCCCATGGCAGGCCGGGGCGGCGAGGCGAGGCGGCTGCCAGGGGCTGGAGAGCCGACCCGCTGCCTTCCATCGGGACCGACCTGCTGAAGGGCCAGAGGATCCGGCCCTGCCGGGCCCGGGTTGGGATCCCTGCGGGCCCTGGAGTGCAGGCGGAGGGGCGGCAGGTCCAGGAAGGAGCTATGCGCCTACCCCGCCCCTTCGCACGCATGGGCTGGACTCGGGTCCAGAAGGATCAAGGTTGCCACCGTGCTCCGTCACTTCCTCACTGCCAGGCGAGGCAGCTGGAGCTAGTGGTCGTAGCACAAGGCAAAGGCAGCTGGGACCCACCCGTCCACCCCCAGCTGTCCCCATGTCTGCCCACCCCGCCATCACTCCACCCACTGACCTCCGTGCTGGCTGGTCCCCAACGTCGTTGCACGCCCTCTGCCACGCGTTTGTCCCCCAAGAGCACGAGCCATCCCCTTCTTGCCTTCCTCCCCTGCAAAAACAAGGTGCAGTTGGCATGGGGGCTGCAGCCTCACACGCCTTGGCACAGAGCCCGCAAAGCCCTGGGACAAGCCCAAGGATGGGTGAGCCAGGTCCAAGTCCCGCAGCAGTGCCAGCCCCCACCTGCCAGGCAACTCTGTCCCGCAGGAAACAGAGCGTCCCGAGCCCCAGCCAGCCTCGGCAAAGCCCGGTAACACGCCCTGGCACGCGTGTGTACAGGCACACACATACAGACGCTCTGGGCCATGGTGCCCGGCCCCGAGGAAGGAAGCCGAGCCTGGAACCTGCCTCCCGAGCTGAGACCGCCTGAGCTCCGGGGGCTCGTCGCCATGTCCGCGCAGAAGCTCAGACAGGCTAAGCCCCAAGCAAAGCGGCCACCACGAAGCCCCGTCCGGCTCTGGGTGCCCATGGGGCAGTGGTGGCCGTAGGGTTGTTGGGGCCTCGGGCAAGAGAGTCATTTGGGGCTCCTTAGAGGCTTAATGTTGATGACCTATAAGCAAGTCGGACATTTGTTGCAAAAATTTGGGGCCCACTGAGGTGTGGGGCCCCGAGCGGTCGCCCAGTTTGCCCTCCCCTAAGGCTGCCACTGCATGGGGTCACGGCGGGAGTGCTGGTCCTGCCCGTGCCAGCTGGCCGGCCCACACCCCCAGGGCCTGGCCCAGCCACTGCACAGACGTGACATGAAGCCAGTACAAGGGGAGATGTGACCCCACGCGTCTCGCTCGCTGGCTGCAACCGGCCTCTCCCAACCGCAGGGTGCCAAAGTCCAAGGCGGACAATCCCCCTCAAGGCCGGACGGCTCCTTCTCTCCATGCAAACCTCTGCTGGGGCGTGCGGGGGTCTGCCGTCAGTCCCACCGGCTGGAGCTCACCTGGCCCCCCGCGGGGTTCGGTGCCGGACCCCCCCGGCAGCTTGGGCCCCGCCGCTGCGTCCATGCCGGCAGGATCCGTGCCACGGGCAGCTCTGGGCCCGGGCCCCGCCGCTGCGTCCATGCCGGCAGGATCCGTGCCACGGCCACGTCACCCTGCAATGGTCACACACACGTCTTGTTTCCACGCCTGGGGGGAGGCAAGCCAGGCGCCAAGAGGCCTGGGTTTGACCCCCCGGTCTGGGAGGGCAGCGGGGCTGGGAGCCTGGACACCTGGGATCTACCCCGACTCGGAGCTGGGACGGCCTGGCTGCCATCACCAGCCTCCTCACCGTCTCATTGGCTGAGCCATGACCCCGCCCCTTGCCTCAGTTTACCCACCTGCCACTTGACTCCCGTACCCACCTCCGCACCAGGGAGGCCTGAGAGGCTCGGAGTTACTGACGGCTTGCAGAGCACCCCGGCTCCTGTGCCATGAGCAGAGCGCCCGGGCAGGGTCGTGCCGGGCTGGCAGGAGGCTGCACGAGCGAGCGGCAACGGGGCAAAGAGCGGGGGCTGGCGCCTTGACCCTGCTCCCGGCAAACACGGGGCTTTGCCAAGGCCGATGACGGGAGCTCCCGGCCCCCCGGAGAGGGGGCAGCACCGGTGCCCCCGTCCCACGGGGAAACCGAGCCGAGCGGGACCCAGGCGCCCGGGCCAGGATGCCCCCAGCCCAGGGGTGCATCCCCCCGGGG
>NW_005842612.1:793048-793383 GCF_000455745.1 Alligator sinensis | reverse complement strand
GGGGAGGAGCAGTGGTTTCCCTAGGGCTGTCATCGCCGTTTCCTGGCAACCGTGGGCCTGTAACTGTTTGCATGTATTATGGTTTGGTCACCAAGGCGACCTGCGGGCTGCAGCCAGCCAATGGGCAGTGGAGGAGGAGGAAGCAGGGCTTCCCCTCCCCAGGTGTGGGCCCTGCAGCCAGGAGGGAGCACTCTGCCTCCCTTTGCGGGTGTGTGCAGGCTGGGCTCACCCCCACGCCCCCTGCAACGTGGCCTGGCTTCGTGCGTGCCCGGGCATACGTGTGCCCTGCCCAGGTGGGCGGCACGCCCCGCTCCGGCCCGTCCTGCCTGCCTGCC
>NW_005842612.1:791408-792669 GCF_000455745.1 Alligator sinensis | reverse complement strand
GAAGGCTGCTGCCACTGGGAGCACCAGACACCCCGCACCAGCGCTGCACCACACGCACGCGCACGGCACACAGCCACTGCGCCGCACGCAGACACACGCAACCGCTGCACCCCACGCACACAACCACTGCACTGCCACGACCACACAGAGAAACCGCTGCACCACGCGCGCGCGCCACTGGGCACGGCTGCTGCACCCCCAGGTTCCCGTGGGGTCTTTCTGCTTCAGGGGAGAGTCCCAGCTCCCGGCCGGGCAACGAGGGGCTGAAGACCCACCCCAGAGGTGGCTGCATCTCAGCACCAGGTCAGGGATCCGTCTGTAACCAAACACAGCAAGCACTGCACCGCACACATGCACAACACAGAACTGCTGCACCCCACACACAATACACACACACACACACACACACACACACACGCTGCACTGTATACACACAAGTCAACCACTGCACCATGCACATGCATGACACAAGCCCACTGCACCACACACACACACACAATACATGCCCACTGCACTGCACACACGCACATGCCCACTGCACCACATACACACACACACAACACACCTGCTGCACCACACACACTCATGACATGCCTGCTGCACCACATACACGCCCACTGCACTACACACACACGCAATGCACATAGGACAACTAGTAGACATACAGCAACCCCCCCCCCGCCCATACTCACAAACACGTGCACCTCACCAACGCACACTCGCACACTCCTTGCAACCAAGATGTGCCCTCTGGGCCCTTAACAGGGACGCCAAGCGCACGCGTGTGGTACATGTATCCCACATCTGCACACACATCCGTGTGCAACGCCTGACAGACACACAGCCCCTCTCCTGGTCCGCCAGGCCCCCCCGGCTGTCTCCGGACCCCCCGGCCGTACAGAGGCGCTTGAGGGGGGAGAACGGGTCTGCGCCCCAGCAGTGCCTAGACCTGAGCTAGCCCAGGGCTGCAGCCACCACCGCACCCTGTGCCCAGGTGGCATCTACCCAGGTGCTATGGGGCTGGGCAAGGGGGTGCCACCAGCACCCAGGTGGGGGAGGCGGGGACCCAGGCACGAGGAGAGAGGACGGGGCCAGCGGAGACACCGCCCTGGCTGCGTCCTGGCGAAAAGCCCAGCTCTTGGCAGGAGGCAGGGCCCAGGCAGAAGCTGCTGGAGATCCCCATTGCCATGGGGACCGGGCAGGCTGCGGTGCCAGCTCAGCCCGGCTTCCTGCTGCCCCGTGAAGCGCTGGCAGAGGGCGC
>NW_005842612.1:779585-791033 GCF_000455745.1 Alligator sinensis | reverse complement strand
CCGCCCCGACCACCGGACCCCCCGCTCCTGGCACGGCGTCAGGGCCCGAGCCCTGCAGCCCTCGCGCTGGGGCGGCCGAATGTGCAAGGCGTGCAAGAGACGGGCCCGGCCCGCGGCGGGGAGGCCGCGTAAACCGACCCGCCGGGATGCCTCGGATTCTGGCCCTGCACCTAGTCCGGCCCCAGCGCAGCGCGAGGCCGAGGCCCGGTTTCAGCTCCTGGCACGGGGGAAGCTGGCTCCTCCGGGGAGGGATGCCGAGAGAGGGGCCGGCAGGCCCGGGACGCGCTGCCCTGGCTCCATCCCTCTTGCAGGCCCATAAAGAGCCTTTCTCGAGTGCAGCGGCAGCAGGAGGGGCCCACGCGGGTCACCGGATCCCGAGCGAGGCCCAAATACACCCCCCCAGGATCCCATGGGGTCTTTCTGCTTCAGGGGAGAGCCCCAGCTCCCGGCCGGGCAGCGAGGGGCTGAAGACCCACCCCAGAGAAGGCTGCATCTCTGAAACAGGCTGGTTACAGGTGGACTCTGACCTATAATAAAACCCACCCCAGAGGTGGCTGCATCTCAGCACCAGGTCCGGGTCCATCTGTAAGCAACCCTCTACGCACCGCACCCCAGAGGCAGCTGCATCTCCGTGCTGGGCACGGGCCGCTTGTGGGAACAGAGACAAGCCGCATTGTTGCACTATGACGAGGGGGGCCTCAGCCCACACAGCTCCCAGACCCACCCCAGAGGTGGCTGCATCTCGCCCCTGGGCAAAATGATCTTTCGCCCTCTCCGGGCTGCTTCAGGCTATGGCCGCCACGTCCGTTCCTATGGGCCAGCTTTCCCATAGGAAATGCCCGCTGGGGAAACTGAGGCAGGTCTGCCACCGGATGGAGCAGGTCGGACCCACGGTGGGTCCTCACACAGCGCCACTATAGCCGCCCCGGCAGAGCCCCCCCACCCCATGTCACAGCCCGGGGAAACTGAGGAACAGGGTAAACTGCAGGGACCCTGATGAAGTCCTGCATGGGGCCCGGAGCGGGGTCGGGGTTGAGCCCCGTCCGGTCCACGAGTGAAAGCCCTTGCCAGGACCCCCCCACCCCGCGTCCAGCCCCCCCGGCGGGAGGCTGCAGCTAAGCGGCACCAGGGCAGGTGTGCGGAGACGGGGGTGGGGAGGTCCCTGCCGAGACACGAAAATCAAACAGCTGGTTTCCCGCAGCAACCCGAGGCAGCTGTGCGCCCCACATCCTTCCTCGAGGCCTTGTCGCTGTAGCAACCGGGCACGGCGGACTCAAACAGCAGCAGCCGCGCATCCACGTGAGTCAGCGCTGGCCAGATGCCCGAGCTGGCAGACTCGCCCTGTGGCCAGGGACAATGGCAGGAGCCGGCCCCAAGGACAGGGCCACCGGGCACCCTTTGCCCCCGGGGCCTCGGCCCTGCACGACGCCCCCGCGCCCGACCCCGCGCCCAGCTCGCACGATGCTTCTTGCAAAAACTTTGCGAGGGGCCGAGCTGGGCTGCACCCACGGTGCCCGAAAGGGGAAGGCGGATGTGGCGCCCTGGGTCCCAGCTGCTGCGCCCTGCACGGCGCTGGCCAGGCACCCGCAACGCCAGTCCCCCTGGGCACCGCCGCCCTGCCCTGTCTCCCCCGGCTATGGGGACGGGGGGGGTCACAGGGCTGCTCCTGGCCCCCGCCCACACGGCTGGAGACCCGTCACGCCTCTCTCCGTGACAAGCGTCCGCGGGCAGTGTGCCAGCTCACCACGGGCACACGTGACACGGCCCCTTGCGCGGGGCAAACAGCTCTTTGGGGCAGCAGCAAACACCCGCCGTGACTTGTTCTTGAGAAGACCCCGGCGGAGGGAGAGGAGAGGAGCGGGGGGAAGGTTTTCCAAGGCAGCCTCCTGACTTCGGGGGCCTGACTCATGATCTCTGGGCTTGGAGAAGCTGCCTCTGCTGGGCCTGGGCGGGGCGGGGTGGAACGGGGCTGCATCTCCTCCCCGCGCACATGGACATGACCGTGCCGGATGCCGGGCTCGTGCCCGTGCCCGTGCCCCCCGTGCTCCAGGCCCCTTCCGCGCATGGCGCCGCTCCGTTTTGCAGAGGCAGCCATCGAGGCCTCTCCGTGCAAGCCCCAGATACCCCGGAGTGAGTCACCCGCTATCACCCAGCTGCTTACACACGAACAAGAGGCCCGGCTGCGACTTGCCCCACCAGCCGTGGAGCCACCCCAGGCGGGGCAAGGAGCCCAGAGGAGGGAGAGGCAGCCCTGTACCAGCCAATGACAGGCGCTGCTGGGGGGAAGGGGCTGCAGGTGGGGAGTGAGGGGCTAAGAAGCAGGTCCGCTCCTCCCCCGTGGGGGATATCCCCACCTCCTAGAGCGGCCTCCGTCCTTGCAAGCTGTCAAGAGACCGGTGGGTCTCACCCGTTTGAGACTCCGGATACCCTTGATCGACTCGAAAACACCATTAGCTTCCCTTCATTTTTTTGACTACAGGAAAATAACAGTGACCCAATTTTCTGTTGCTAAAGGCTCAGGCAGACGGTTTTTAGCACGCCGGATTCCTGTCTGCGGTTGTTGGGTTCACCTGGTGACTCCCGCTGGCACACCTGAGCTAGCTCGGGGGCACGCCGGAGCGGTTCTCAAGGCGCCCCAGGGTGCCACGCCATGCCATCCCGGCTGCAAATGGCTGGGTTAGACAGACACCTGGCTGGGGCGGGTTAGTCCAGGAGGATCCCACCTGGAGCAGGACTAGAGGTAACCGTAAGTACTGCCATTTCCTGGGTCAGGCCCTAGGTCCGTCTGGCCCAGCCGCCCGTGTCCCGCAGCGGCGGCGGAGAGGGAGAGAGAACGGCGCCCGAGCAGGGCTTTCCCCCTGTTCCTCTCCCCCACTTGCAGCCTCCAGCATTTAAGGCCGAGGATGCTCTGAATCAGAGGCCGTGCCCCTCGCTCCCGTGCTCAATAGCAACCGATTCCTCCCAGCGTGCGTCCGCTCCCTTGGGGAATCTGGCTAAACTCGTCGCTTCTCCCACGCCTGGTGATAACGAGCCCCGTGCTTTAATGCCACATCGGCTGGAAAAGAACTGCCGGGACTAGCTTTCAACCAGCTGCCTACTCGCTTCACGTTGTGACCTCTTGTTCTTATGTGGGGAGCGACGGTCAATAATAAATCTCTATCCACTTCCTCTTCCCCGTTTCGTAAAGCCCGTCGTGCCCCCACCCTCCAGCGTCTCTTCTCCACTGACCAGGCCTGGCTTCGTTAGCCTCTCCTCCCAGGGAAGCCCCCCCGCGGCGCTGGATCGTCCTCGTGGCCCTTCTCGACCCCCGTGGAGGTGCGGGGACCGGAAACGCTCAAGGCACGGATGCGCTGTGGATCCAAAAACAGGGATTTACACAGACGTGACCTCACGAGGTCCCTTCCAGCCCCTCTGGTCGCAAGAGGCATCCAACTCGGGGGGCGCTGGCTGCTCTGTGCCTCCCTCACGCCCACGCCGGGCGCCGCCAGACTGGCCCCAACCTCCCCATCAAAGCGCCTCTCTTTCTTTTTCCTCCTCTCCTGGCCGAACCGCGGCGTGGAGAACAATCGAGCCGTTCTCTCCGCGGGAGAATTGCCGGCCACCTCGGGAACAGCAGCAGGGCCACGGTGGGGGGGGAGGAAGGGCTGCAAACTCCAAAGTTGTTATGGAAAAACCCACAACAGGCGGCCAAAAAAATCCAGCGGCTCCTCGGAGCCCCGGCCCCGGAGACCTTTGCAGGCAGGCCCCGGGGCGAGGGGCTGCAGCCAGCCTCCTTAGCAGGGAGTAGGGGATCAGGTCGGGCCCCTTCCTCTTCGAGCCCGGGGGCCACGGGTCTCACAGCAGCAGGGGCCATGGTGCTTGGCCCCTATTCGCCCTGCACTGCAGCAGAGATCATCTGGGGCTGAAGAGAGCAGGGTGGCCCATCCCCGCTGCCGGGGAAGGACATGCATGAGCAAGACACTTGGTCCCAGGACGATGCAGCAACGCAGCTGCCCCCTGCCCCTTCGCGGGCTGCACGCACACACACAGGCCGGCCCGCAGCCAGGCCGCGCGCCGTGGGGCCGGCGGAGGCCGTGGGAACCGGGCAGGGAGGCATGCTGCAGCTGGGCACTGTCTGGGGGGTGCAGGCAGGAACCTGCCCAGAGCAAGTCAAGCGGGGGAGAGGCGAGGGGATAACCAGGGGCTTCCCTGCGCTGCCAAAGCTGCAAGAGAGACAGCGCCTGCCCCCGCCGCGCCTGGGCTCGGCCGGGCTCGCATTCCTCCAGGCTGCCAGTAAACAAACAGGAATTTAGCGGTGGGGCCTGGGCTCCTCCTCCCGCCTGCCTCCCACGCTGGGCGGGAGACCAAGGCCTGCAGACGCCCCCTCCGCCACCCAGGGTCCCCCCAGCCCCTGCGCTGTGGACCAGCAGCTCGGCAGGGCCCCGGGCTTGCAGGTCGTAGAGGAGAGGGGCTGCCCCGTGCGGGGCCGGATCCCGCCCCGGAGCTGCCCCCATGCAGAAGAAAGGGTCCGGACCCCAACCCAGGGCTGCCCCCACACAGAAGAAAGGGTCCCACTGCCGCCCCAGGCGGTGTCTACACAGGGAGAGCCTTGCCCAGGCCCCTGTGCAGGCAAGCCCAGGCTGCAAAGGGTTAATAGCGCGCCGGCACACGAACACTTGTGACACATATGCACCCATGCATGCTTGCATGGCTCTGCTCGGACAATACCCACCCCTCACCCCCAACTACACCTGGGTGCTCTGCCCCCCGCCCCAAGCCTTCACAAGGACCCTGGCCCCCGGGGATCCACGTGTCCGGCCAACACAGACGTGTTTCCCAGGCGCACGTCCCTGCCTCCCGGCCGTCCGGCTCAGCCCAGCCCAGCCCAGCCCAGCCCAGCGCACACGAAAGCGCGGTGCCGGACAGCCCCTCCCGGGCTGATAGCATTCCAGCCGCGCATTCCAAGCCCAGCCCCGGGCTTCCCGCTGCCGTGCCCACCGTCTGCTTGCTCCCTACCCCCCAGCCGCCTGCTTCGGGGTCTGCCTGGGAAGCAGTGGTGGGCCCCCCCCAGCCCAGCGAGGCAGTGTCACAGCCAAGCTGGGCCCAGGGGGTGCAAGGGCTGCCCCATGCCTGCACCCTTCCTGGCCCCAACAAGGGAGAGGAGGTGGCAGGTCCCCCCCCCCCAGCTGCCCTCCCTGGTGGTAGGGGGGCCACGGAGGTGCTCCTGGTACAACAGTCCCCTCCCCGCGCTGCCTCCGAGCAGCAGAGCAGCATGAGTCAGAGCTGCAAGCAGCCCCAGCGAGGAGCTGGGGTGGGGCCGGTTGAGCAAGAACCGAAACGAGATCCAGATGTGCGCTGGGGCGGGCGGGCACGGGGCCAGCAGGGGCGGGTCACGTGCCTGGGAGAGGGAGGGGGGCTGGCACTCCCACCCCTGCCCTGCACCCCGCAGCAGGGGCCGGGGGAGGCCAACACGCTGGAGGAGGGGGCGCTTTCCTACCAGCCTGGGGGCGGCTGGAAGCGCCCCCGCCTCACCACAGACAGACGCGCGCTGTTCTGAGCTCAGGCCCTGCTCTGGCAGCGTGTTTGGCTCCAGCCGGGTGCTCGCTTCCCCCAGGAGGAATTTGGGGAGGTGCATAGTGCCTGCAGGGAAACTGAGGCAGAGAAAGAGAAGAGTTTAGGGACCTCACCGGTTAAGTCAGCCGCACAGAGACCTCCTCCCTAAGCCCCTAAGATTTAGCTCCCTCTGCAGAGCGAGAGCCCAGGCATCCAGGCCCCCCCCAGTCCATCTCACTAGCACCCCAGTGCTGGGGGCAGAACCCAGGCGTGCTGGCCCTCAGCTTCTCCGCTCCACTGCAAACCGCTCCCCTCCCCCAGCCTCTGCTCCCAGAGCTGGGAGAGAACCAGGCCCTGGCGCCCAGCCCTGGACTGCTTAGGCTAGGGAGGGGCCGGGTACAAGAGCCTGGTAACCCCGGGGGGCACGGAGACAGCAGCACAGCTGGGCGGCCTGGAGAGGCACAGGCAGTAGCTGGCCTTCCTCCCCCGCCCCCCAAGAAAGGGCTGGTGAAAAACATTCGACCTCTTCCCTCAACACACACACACACACACACACACACACACACACACACACACACCCCCCCACTGCCTTTGGTGGGGGAGAGCAAGCAGGGAGGAGTGGGAGAGGCAGCCAGACCAGCATGGAAGCAACAGCGTGGGGCTGGGTCAGGCGTCCGGCACCCTCACAGCACCTGAGCACAGCCCGGAGGGATCGAGGAGTAACACCCCCCTCCACCACCCCCGAAATAAAACCACAGTCCAGCCCCCTCCTCACAGGGCCAGCCACACATCCTCCCTCCGCCTGGATGCAGGATGCAGGAGTGAGTCACGCTTCCTCCAGGCCCCCGGACAAGGCAGATGGATACGATTAACAGCGCCCCCCCCCCACGAACCTGGCCCAGCCCTGAAACAATTGCAGCTAGGGCAGGCCAGCCCAAGGGCTCCCCAACAGACGGGGCGGGGAGGGGTTGTTCAAGCTGGGTCCTGGTTTCCTCCCCCCCCACAAATGCCCCAGGGGCAAAAAGGACAGTGCAACACCCTACAGCTGGGGAGGGGGGTAGAAATACACTTGTTTTGGGCGTGGCAGGGGGCTGCAATAGGGTTTTTTGCCCTAGAACAAGCTGCTCCCAGCCCCAACCCCAGCTGGGACTTTCCCCCTTGCCTAGCTGCAGCAGAGATACTGGAGGAGGAGGTGGGGGGGGCAGTGCCTGCAGCTCACATGCAGGGGATGCCTGTCAGAGCCCCCAGCGTAGGGGTGAGTCGTGGCTCGAGGGCCTGGGAGAGCCCCGGGGAGGTGAAGGGAGTCACTGCCCTGCAGCCCAGGGAGAGCACTCCACCCCCATCCTGCTCTGGCCTGGAGCATGCAGAGCCGGCCTTATCCCATGGTGTGGCGGGGTTGGGAGAGGGAGCGGCCTAGGAGCCACCTCTGCTCCCGATCCAGCTGGGACAAAGCACAAAGCAACAAATCTCCAAGCAGGCCCTGCCCTGTCCCCACCTGCCTTTGTGTGCCCTGCCCTGCCTGTTTACCCTCCCGATGCCTGTTGGGAGAGCCCCAGTGGGGCAGGCCGCTGGCCAGGGGAATCATGGTAAAAAGGGGCAGCAGTGCAGGGTCCCGCACACCTGGTCACTGGCGGGGGGATGGGAAAGGGAGCAGCAGCAGCGGGCTCCAGTGCCAGCACTGCTCTCACCAGGCGTGGGCCATCTGTGACAGCCCATGGGGGCCGTGGAAGCCAGGTGAACGCTGCTGCCCTCCCCAGCTCTCGGCAGAGCCCCCAGGAAGCACAGACCCGGGGATGCTAGCGCATTGGGGTTTTATTCGTCACGTCACTCGGTTGCGATCACAGGCCCCGGCACCCCGCAGTCCCCAGCTGGCTGGTCAGTCCGTGCAGTGCTGCCAGGCAGGAAGGCAGCAGCTCACTTGAAGATCTTGCCCTGGTTGAAGGCTTTCCCCACGTGCTTGAAGTCACCCTCCCACAGGAAGTACTCCTTGACCAGCGTCTTGCACTCCTCGCTGTCTGGGTCCAGCTTCCGCCAGGTGTAGGACTCGTAATCCACCTGCCAGTCGGGGCTCAGCTGGGGGGAGGCGAGAAGAGCAGTGTCAGCAGAGGGAGGACACGCACGTGCACCCACCCACCCAGCATAACACACCCATGACAAACTCACCGGGAAGGCAAGTTCCTGGCCACGGAAAACCCAGACGCCGGAGATGCTGCTGTCGTTGTTAGTGCCGAAAAGGATGACGCTGGCGAAGGCGTTCTTACGCAACTTGTCCAGGCGCTGGAACATGCCTGCGGGAGGCAAGGGGGAGGAAAACTGTCAGGGCAGCACCCCAGCACACCCCCAACGCAGTCAGGCTCCAGCTTGGGGGGAAGAGAGACAGGACAGGGGGATGTCACCTGTGATGAGGTTGCAGCTCATGAAGGTCTGGGAGAGCTCGCTGGGGAAGCGGTACTCGGCGAACCAGACGGACCAGCCCTCCTTGTCGAAGTGCTCCCAGAAGTGGGGTAGCGCCACCGTTAACGTGTCCTCGTTGGAATACTTCCGCTTGAACTCGTCCATGATGAACGGGCTGGGGGTGGGGGACGGTGGCTTAGTCACTCTGAGGGTGGGCACCAGCCGGGCTCCCCACAGCAGCCCCCAAGCCCCCACTTCCCCAGCAGGATGTGCCGGGCGGTGGCCCAGTGCTCTGCAGCACGTGGCAGGGTGTGGGAGCCGGGGCACTGCGGGCAGCTGCTGCCCCCTGGTGGCTCCAGCTGACTCAGGTCCCCTCCCTCTGGTAGGGAGGGGCTGGACCGTGCCCCCCCTTTCCCCCAGTTTGTCCTGACAAGGCAGCTCTGCCCTGCTCCATCCAGGCGCGCAGAGCCGCCTGGCTGCAGCCCCAGCCACTGGCATGAACAAAACAGGTGGCAGGCAGCCCAGAAGAGGCCAGGAGAGAAGGGGGGGGAAAAAGGAACAGAGACCCAGCTGCCTCCCGCTAAGCCTGGAAGACACATGGGAGGGGTGGAGGGGGACACCCCTTGGGTGCACTGGTCAACACACCCCCCCCCCCCCCCACAGGGTCCATCCCCACCTCTTAGGCAGGTGTGCGAAGGGGTCCTTGGTCTTGGGCTCAGCCGCAAGGGCCTGCTCGCACTCATCCAGCTCGTCCTCGGGGGCCGGCTTCTTGTCCTCCTTCTTCTCCTGCTGCTGTGGCGCCTGCTGCTTTTTGTCCTCCTTTGCTGGTTTCTCCTTCTTGGGGGTGTCTTTCTTGGGCTGATTCTCAGCAAACTTCTTGGCTGCAGTGGAAGCGAGGACAGGGCCAGCCTGTGAGGAGGTGCTGGTGTGGGATGGGCCCCCTGCACTAGCTCCAGGTGCAGCCTGGGCAATGCTGGCGAGTGGCTGCTCCTGGGAGGCAGGAACAAACCCCGACACCTAGGCAAGGGGACTCAGCCAAGCTCCCCCCTCGCAGCCCAGGGAGCTCCTCACCATCAAACTGGGCCATTTTCTCGCAGAGCTTCACCTCCCCCAGCACGGCCTTGAACTGCGGCTGGTTGATGCAGGTGACGAACCAGCGGTTGGTGTTCACGTAGGGCTGGCGGAAGGATGGCTCCAGAACCTGGAGGGACAGGCCACCAGTCAGCTGGGGCTGGCCCCATTGCCACAGCACGTAGAGGATCTTGGTCCCCTTCTACCTCCCCCACAAACCTTGGCGGCTACGCAGCACACACAGAGGCAGCCTTCTGTTGTCCTGGACACCAAGAGCTCCAGGCCAAGCCAAGTGATCCGTCTAGACAGCAGCCCCTGTCCAGAGCCTCCAAAGCTGCCAGCCCCCTCCAGAGCTGCTGGCTGTGCCCACGGAGCCACCCTCCCCCCACAGCCCGCACCTGCTTGTAGAGCCAGAGGAGGGTACAGACGACGGTGATGTCAGCCAGCGTGATGCGCTCGCCCACCAGGAAGGTCCGAGTCCTTAGGTGTGCATCCAGGATCCCCAGTACCCGCTTCACCTCCTCCTTGGCGAGTTCTGTTGCCTGGGGGAGCAAAGACACCAGATCAGCACCCAGGCCAGAGAAACCCATGCGGAAAAGCCTCCTCCCTAGCTCTAGCCCATCCCTTAGGTGCTCAGACACTAATCCAAGAGGCAGTCAGCACAGGGAGGTCTCCGGCAGGAGAGCTCCCGCTGCAGAGCGCAGTCCACCCAACTACCCTGGCCTGGGCGTCCACTGCAGCAGGGGAGCCCACGAGCACTGGATGCACCTGCAACCCACTCGGGCAGTCGCCAGGGTCTCACCTGGCGGGACCAGAGAAAGAGGCAGGGTGCGGACACCCCACGCCCAGCCATTCTTAATAGCTAAGCCCAGAACCCCTCCCCTGACTCCAGGCCAAGAGCCAGGTCGAAAGACAACAGACCTCAGCTACCAAATGCCTCCGAGCGTCCACCTAGCCTCGTCGCCAGGCAGCCAGGACCTCGCTCTGTGCCTGGGGCAGCAAAGGCAGTAGGGGAGCAGGAAGCCCACAGCCGACAGAAGTGGCACTGAATCCCAGCCTTCACCTCACCGCAGGCCCCTGCAGGACAGCCCCGTGCCCCCCGCAGGACAGCCCCGGCTCCCACAGACCTGTTTGTTGTAGTGCATGATGCCCAGTGTGGGGAAGACCCAGGTGCTGGCAGGGGGGACGACGTCGCTGTCTGCGAAGCTCACCCACTGGATGACCTGGGCGGCGGCCTCGGCGCTAGCACCCCGCAGCTCCTCGTTACTGACTGAGAAGGGAGCCCACAGTCACCAGCAGCAGAAGAGCCCCCCCTGGCCCCCCCAACTCCACTGGAGAAGGAAACTTCTCAGCGCTCTAGACGCGCCACGCTGCCCCCAACATCCATCCCCCCAGCCCCAAACCTCTGACAGACTCAGAGCTGCCTGGACCGGAGCCCCCTGAAGCTGGAGAGGGACCGGGCTCACCGTAGTACGCGATGGCATTGCTCTCAAACACGCAGAACCCATCGTCGCCTTCGAAAGCCGGGACCTTGGCAGAGAAAGAAGCGTTTACCAGTAGGGTACGGGAACCACGGATTGTGGGTACGGGAACCCACCTTCGGGGCACCCCCAGCTCCTAGGAGTAGCCTTTCCCCCTTGCTAAGCATTGGAGAGAAAAGCTTCCCTTACAAACACCGTCCGAGCCCCCCTTGGGGAGACGCACGGTGCCCCTCAACGCGAAGCGGGACCCCTTGCCCTCCACCCCCCGCAGCACAAGGAGCCGGGGCAGAAGGACAGCGTGGCAGCGGAGCCGTGTCCGATTTCGATGACTCACGGCTGGAAACCTGGCAGAGCCCCCAGCCAGATCCCATCCCCCCCGCGGCGCCGTTACCCACCTTCCCGACGGGGAACTTCTTCAGGAACTCGGGGGTCTTGTTGGTCTGCCCGAAGTGGAACTGGGGGGGCGCGGAGAGGACCTTGACCTTGGCGCCGCTGAACTGGGCGGCGATGAGCGCCTTGAAGGCCCGCCAGTTCTCGGGATAGGTGTACAGAGTCTGTGGGGCGCAGCGGGGGGGGTGAGGGGAGTTGGGCAGCGCCCCCCCGCACGCCACCCACCCACAGCGCTCCCTCGCCCCCAGCGAGGCACCCCCACCCCTCACTCGAGGCACCCCGAAAGCTTGACCTTGGCGCCGCTGAACTGGGCGGCGATGAGCGCCTTGAAGGCCCGCCAGTTCTCGGGATAGGTGTACAGAGTCTGTGGGGCGCAGCGGGGGGGGTGAGGGGAGTTGGGCAGCGCCCCCCCGCACGCCACCCACCCACAGCGCTCCCTCGCCCCCAGCGAGGCACCCCCACCCCTCACTCGAGGCACCCCGAAAGCCCACCGCCGGGCCCTCCCCCACCTCCAGCAGGATCCTCATCCCCTCTCAACCTAGACCCCCCCCCCTCTTCGCCCCCACTCCCATCCCCCAAC
>NW_005842612.1:776110-779192 GCF_000455745.1 Alligator sinensis | reverse complement strand
CACTCACCCCGGCCACCGCCATCTTCGCGAGCGGAGAAAGGGAGCCTGCCGTAAAGCGCGCGGGGGAGGAGGTGGCGGGGCCGTAAAGCGCGCGGCCGCAGCAGCACGACAGCTGTCTCCTGTCGCCGGCGCCGGCATATGACGTCACAGCAGCGGAAGGGGCGTCTCCCGAGGGGCGTGGAGGCGCCTGCGCCTGTGCAGTGAGGCCTTTCAAGTGGTAATAACGCGCTTCTGTCACACTGGGGCGCCCGCGGGCTGGTCCTGCAGCTGGTCCCACGTGCTGTTCCCAGGGCTCCCGCCCCCACACCTGCATCCACATCCCCCAAACCCCACCCCCCCCCACTGCTGTCAGCTGGGGGGCTGTTTTCAGGGAGGTCCCAGTCCCCCCAGACCGCCCTAGGGTCCCAATGGGGCTGGCCAGGGTTGCAGGGTCACTGCACCCCCTTATCCCGGGCTCATGCCCCAACACCCCTCCATCCTACTGCAGCCCTCCCCCAACTCCCACCCTGTGTCTGTGAGCTCTGTGGGGCACGTACAGCACCTAGCACAGCAGAGTGTTTCAGCACAGCCCAGCCCCAGGCAGCCCCCCTCTGCCCCCCTGCACCCTCCCACCCCCGCGAAGCAGCTTCAGGTCACTGCAGGGAGCAGGGAACAGCAGACACGCCACAGCGGTGTATGAAAAGCAGCTTTTATTGGGAGGAAGAACAGGCAGGTGTGGACCCGGCCCCCAGGCCTGGCCAGGCCCACGCCAGACCCCCATAAATAGGGCAAGCAGTGCAGGGGGGCAGAGACAAGGCTCATCCCAGCTGGAGCCCAGGGACACAACCAGAGGAACGGGCTTGTGCATCAGCTCACGAGACCTGAAGGAAACATGGAGAGAGAAGGGTGGATGTAGGAGACCCTGGAGCACCATCACCCAGGAGCCCCCACCAGCAGAGCCCGACCCGCGGGCACCGACTGTCAGGAGCATCGGTCTGTGCAGGTACGCAGGGATAGGGGCAGGCACGGAGGGATGGAGCCAGAGACGAGACTCACCCAGATAGTCGTCCATGAGGGAGCCGATGGCAAACTGCAAAGCAGGACACAGGTGTGAGCACCGCGTATGCCCCCCGCCCCCTCCCGCAGCCTGGGACTGGAGCCCCCATGCTCCCACCCCGCTGGCACTGGGACAGCCCCACACTCCTTCCCACCCAGCTGCTCCAGGCCCACAGCCCCTCTGCTAGGAATGGGGTAACTGGGAACCCAGCTCCAGCCCCACAGAGAGGCAGGCAGGACTCACGATGTCGTTCTTATCCACTCGGGTTCCCACGATTTTCAGCCGGATCTCGTCGTCCTGCTGGATCACGATGTCCTGCAGACATGTGGAGCCCAGGTGAGACTCATTTCTGCACCCTGCTTCCCCCTCCCCCCACACCACGGCAGCCCCTGCCATCTCCTCCACAGGGGAGAAGGTCTTCAATGACATGAACGCCTCTCGTCACTAAGACGCCATTTGCAACCAGCTTGTCCCTCTCTTTTCTGCTTTCAGAAGTTTTTTGAAGGAGGCTGGATGGTTTTACAGATGAATAAAGTGAGGCACATGCGAGGGAAAAGTGACAGGGCCAAGGCCACTCAACAGGACAGTAACAGAGCCTAAAGCAGACATGACACGCCCCGCCCCGGCCTTCCTTGTCCCAAGGAATCTCACGTACTGGAAAACAGCCACTCTCCTGCCCCTTGCCATACCCTGGGGCACCCCCTAGCCCCTACCTGAGTTTCTACCCCAGCCTCCCCAGTGCCCCCCAATGCTGCCAGGTGCCCCCAGGGAGCACCGTCAGCCCCAGCTCACCTCGTCCACCGTTTTATAGCAGGGGGGGTTGGAATTGGGGTCAAACTCCATCTCAGAGGGGATAGACTAGGGAGAGAAGGACAGTCAGCTGTGGTGGGCTCCCAGGTCTCACCTGAGCCTCCCAGACCAGAGGCAGCCCCCAGCCCCCTCCCCAGGCAGTGCTTACGTGGCGGGAGATGAAGCAAGACATGGGCCCGATCTCAGTGAAGAGCCCGACCTGCGGGAAGAGGAGGCAGCGAAGCTGTGAGGGCCACGGTGACAGTCCTGGGTTTGGGCAATGCAGGAGCAAGGAACGTAGGGGTCTTGGATGTGGTATCTTAGGGTGGCCGTACATCCGCCCGCCTTGCTCCTGCACTGCAGCAGGTGTCCACCCGCCCACCCGGCGCACCATGCTGCTCGGCCTCGCCGCTCAGGACTTCTGCCCAGCCAGCCAGGACCAGCCTGCAGAATCTGGCACTGTCCCAGCCAAAAATGGGACATCTGGTCACTCTAGTCCTGGGGGACAGAGGCAGCACGCCCCAGCTTCCAGCAGCTTCCACGGCCCCCCGCATCCCGAGACAGATGGTGCAGGGCTGCAGCCCTCCTCCGCACCAGGGCTTACACCAGAGGCTTTCCTGTGCCCCGCCGCCCCTCACCTTGTTGACCTGGGTCACCACTGCATCCACCACCTCGCCTTTAAAGGGCCGGAAGACGATGGCCTTGTACTTGACGGGGTAGAGCACGAAGCCACGGCCCGGCTGGATGACACCTGCCCCGATGTTGTCGATGGTGGTGACGGCGATGACGAAGCCGTACCTGCCAGGGAGGGAACGGGGCGGGGGGGGGCACCAGTCTCGTTAGGGCATTAGATCATGCTGGGACCCCCTCCATCCACATGTCCCAGCTCCCTGTTCTCCCCCAACCCAGCCCGGCCTGGCCCCCCACTCACTTGCCCGTGCAGGTGCCCTCCACCTCGGTGAAGAGCTTCTGCTTCACCGTGTTGAGCAGGTTGGGCCCGAAGTAGCGCGGGTGCAGCAGGATGGGGGCACCAGTCTCGTTAGGGCATTAGATCATGCTGGGACCCCCTCCATCCACATGTCCCAGCTCCCTGTTCTCCCCCAACCCAGCCCGGCCTGGCCCCCCACTCACTTGCCCGTGCAGGTGCCCTCCACCTCGGTGAAGAGCTTCTGCTTCACCGTGTTGAGCAGGTTGGGCCCGAAGTAGCGCGGGTGCAGCAGGATCTCGTGCTCCAGGGAGATCTGTTGGGGCAGGACA
>NW_005842612.1:774674-775198 GCF_000455745.1 Alligator sinensis | reverse complement strand
CCCCCCCCAACCTGGGCCACAGCCACCCAGCCGGGCTCAGTGCAAACTGGCAGAGGCGCCGTGCCCCCGCAATGCCATGCAATCCAGCAAAGCAGCCCCCTGCCCACCCCGTCCCGCCTTCCTGCCACAAGGCCCTGCTCCTGATTAGCCCCGATTCTTCCTGCCCCAGCCCATGACCTACCCCCGCCCAAACAATGCCCATTGCCCCTGCTGCTGCCCTGAGCACAACCCTCACAAGACCCCTCGCCCCCCCCCAGGCAGGGAGAGGGCATCAGACCCTGAGATTCCGGTGCAGAGACCCCCTGGCCATAGCTGCAGCCATGGGGTGCCTGGCACTGGGCAGCTACTGCTGCCCCTTCTTTGGCTAATAGGGTCCCAGCCCTCCCCAGTTGGGGGGTGGGAGCCACCTGGTATCCCCAGCTGTCCAAAGCAGTCCAGGGGAGGAGGGTGGGGGGCCCAGGCTTTCCCCCACCCTCGGCGGGCGCTGCCCTCAGTGCCTGGCAGCACAGCGGGGCTTGAGGCTG
>NW_005842612.1:769813-774643 GCF_000455745.1 Alligator sinensis | reverse complement strand
TGTAGGGAGATTCCCAGTCCCGGTTGAACACGGCGGCCAGCTGCTCCCGCAGGGAGGGCCCGGGTGTCCCCGGCTCGGCCGCGCTCTGATTCACAACCAGGCCCACGCCTGCGGTGTTGATGAAGTAGTCCTCCGACCAGTTCGAGGTGCCTACGGGGAGGGGGGGAAACCAGTGATAAACGCCAGTGCTGCTTGGGATTGGGCAGGGGAGGGCTCAGCTCACCAGAGAGGTCCCCGGAAAAAGGGTGGAAGCCAGGGGTCCGGGCTCCCAGCTCCCCCCTGCTCCAAGCCCCCACCCCCACTTCCCTCCCAGGGCTGGGGAGAAGCCAGGTGTCTATGCCTCCAGCCCCCTCCCAGCACTGGTGCCCGGGCTCACCGATGTAGGCCACGCGGTCGGTGACCATGTACTTGTTGTGGTTGACACGGGCGAAGGGGATTTGCTTCTGCTGCTCCGTGGCCGGGACAACGAAGAGTTTCTGCAGCAGAGGTGGAGGGAGCGGTAGTGTCACCCCCTACCCTGACCTCCCCCCCAGCTCTGAAGTGACCCCTGCCCCTCCCTGGGCTGGGATCCTCTCCTGCCGCTCCAGGACTCACCACCTCGATGGGGCAGCCCAGGGGCTCCCGGTGGAGGATGAGCAGCGACTCCAGGAAGGGGAACATGGCACGGTCAGAGTGAGGCCAGCAGCTGGCCAGGAGCCGCACGCGCACCCCCCGGCCGCAGGCTGCCTCCCGCAGCGCCTCATCCAGCACTGGCCAGAACCTGCGGGCAGCCGGCGCTGGTCACGTGGAGAGGCAGAGACCTCTGGGAGTCGCATCCAGCCCCAAACCCCTGCCCCACGCAAGCCAGGCCCTGCGAACTCACCTATGGGCACAACAATGCAATCACCTCCAACCCAACCACCCGAGCCCGCCCAAAGGGAAACCAGGGGTCTGTCTGCCAACACCCTGCTCCTGTGGGAGGGGCGTTAAATATGCCCCAGAGACCCCAGGGCGCCCGCTACTGAGGAAGACAACGCCCACCCCGCACCCTGGTCCGTACTAATCTGACCAGAGGAAAACTTCTTCCTGCCCCCTGTGCAGCAACAGTTTGACCCTGAGCAGGGGGTACGACCCTCCAGCCAGGACACTCTGGGTTGAGTCCCAGCAGAACCATCAGCACAACCCAGTCACTGCCCCCAGCCTGGGCTGCGGCTGACACCCAGCACCACTGCAGAAGAGGGAGAAATCTTGATGCAAGGGGAAAATTCCCTCCCAGCCCCATGTGGCAGCCAGCAAAACCCCAAGGCCTGGAGATCACAGGCATCACTGCTCCTAGACTTCCCCCAGCCAGTGCCGGTCTAGTCCGCGGCTACCTCTTGGGAGTGCAGAAGGTACACTGGGGCACGAAGTCCATCACAGCAACATGGATGAAAGCCTGGGCGTCTGCGATGGTCTCCAGGATGGCCTCGAGGTCAGGGGTGCGGCCAGCAGAGCACAGGGCCGGTGGGGCGCTCTGGGGTTGGGCACAGACAGTCTCAGAGCCGGCGCAGCAAGGTCGCCTGGGCGCAGCTCCCCTTGCCCCTCCTCCCACACCCCCCGGGCACTCACGGAGAGGAACAGCTGTGTGGGGACACCATTGAGCTGCAATTTCAGGGGCCGGCGGAGGCTGGAGAGGGCAGCCAGCTCCGGGGGCCAGGCCGCAGGCAGGGGGGTGCCTGGTCCTCCCAGTGCCCGGTAGGTGCCGAAGATGCGGCCCAGGTCACTGGCCACACAACTGCAGTTGTAGAGTACAGCGCCCAGCTCCTTCACCTGCGGGCAGGAAGGTGAGGTGGGGGTGAGCATGTGGCTCCCTGGTCCTGGGCCCTGAGCCCTGCACCCGCAGCCCCTGCCCCATCCCAACATCTAGCCCCCAGCACCTGGCTACAGCCCCCTCCCCAAGACCCAGCCCCGCTCACCATCTTCCCATGTGCCCCTGGCCAGCTCACTGCCAGCACATGCATGTGCACCTGCCCGTGCGCCCCCACGGTACCTGCGTGAGCGAGCGCCAGTCCATGTTGGCGCTCCCGACATAGACGTGCTTGTCATCCACCACCCAGAACTTGGAGTGCAGCACCCCGCCCGTCAACCGCTTCATCTCCACAGAGCTCACGTTAGCCCCTTGTGGGGGAAAGGGAGGCGAGATGGACGTCAGGGGGCTGGAAGCCCCCCTGCTCTCAACCCCCAGCCTACGGGGGGCTCAGGCAGCTCCAGCCAGGCCAGAGGAGGGTCCTGGTTCCCTCCTAGCCCCTGAGCAGCAGCTACCTTTGCTGGCCAGGTCCTGGGTGTCAGCATTCGACTCCTGGGGGCTGTTCACAGCCACATTCAGCTGCACCCCGCGGGCTGGCAGGTCCTGTAGCCTCTCAAACACCTCCCTGCCCTGCAGGGAGCACCAGGAGCAGGTCAGGGTCAGCACCGCTGCCCCTCCACCCCCCAGCAGTGTCCTGTCCCCTCCCCCTGCCCCGAGCCTGACCTGCCAAGCAGAGGTCTCCGTCTTAGACATGTCCAAGTCCCGCAGGGTGAGGTAGAAGGCAGCAATGTCCACACTAGTGTTGGCGCGGCCCAGTAGGTCCATCCAGGCCTGGTGCACGGCGAGGGGCCGAGGGCTGCCAGATGGGTAGTCCAGGCCCTCAGGGAGGCTTTCCACCAGCATGGCACTGCCGTGGCCATGGAGAGAGACCAGGTCAGAGGCAGGTGAGGGTCATAGGGTGCCTGGCTGCTGCCCCACCAACCTTCTTACCTGCACTGCTGGCTGCAAGGCACCTCGGGCTCAACCCCCCAGCTCTGAACCAGTGGCCACCGGCCCACCAGCCCCAGGGCCAAGACCGAGCTGCCTTGCTCCCACAAGTACCAGCCGGCCACACCCAGCAGGACTGGGAGGGCCAAGAGACAGCACCAGGTGCAGAGGAAACGCTGCGGGGAAGTGGGGAGAAGAGAGCAGACTTCAGCACGGAGCACTGGGAGCCACGTAAGGCCCCTTGTGAGCCCCCCTGACCCAACCTGCGCCTGCCCCTTCCCTTACCTGGCTGAACTTTCCAGGGCTGCTCCGCATCCCACCAGGCACCTGCCGCCCAGCCAAGCTCATCTCTGCCGCACCTGATGGCCTGGGAGCATTGCTGGCTGCACTCCCAGGCAGCCAGAGAGCTGTGCCCTGCACCCTGGGCATGTGGCTGGTCACAGCGCCTTGCCGCCGGGGAGCTGCGACCTCCGGGGCTGGGGCCAGAGCCGGGGCCGAAGCTGTCTCCAGCACCCGCAGCCGGGCTCTCCCATCTCGCACCACCTGCCAGTCTGGGCGTGGCTCCTGCAGAGAGGCACCACTCAGAGGGGGCCAAGCTGGGAGGCAGCCCCCGCCCAAGCACGCCCAAATCCAGCCCCGCGGGGAGAACAGTGTCCTCCGACCCCTAAACTCAGGGTTTGGGGGTAGAGAGAAACCAGGAACCCCAGATTCATGGGCTCCACTGAGCGCGCTGCCAAGCGGCACCAGGTACGATTCAGCCCCAGGCTGGGGCGCTTGGGGAGCGTCTGACCAAGGATGCTGGGATGGGATGATGGAGCCCCTCACCTGGGCAGCCTTGGCACTGTCGCCAGGACCTGGAGCGGGCTCTGCCTTGCCCTCATCCTCTGCAGGCATCTGTAGCCTCTCCAGCCTCACGTAGGGTGGCAAGCAGGGCTCCCGCCGCCCACTGCTCCTCTGGGACAGGCCCCTCTTCACAGCGCTGCGAGTCTCCTTGTCCTTGAGCTGCGGCAGTGGCGGCTCCCGGGCCAGCGTGGGCAGGGGCTCCGGGGCCAGCGGAGCAGGGGGGTCGCTGGCTGGCAGGGCCCAGATGGGCACCGGGGGCAGGCGGTGGGCTCGGATGCTCTCCCGGGGCTGAAGGGGGAGCGGGAAGCTCTGGCCGTCGGCTTTAGGCTGCTCCAGGGGCATCTAGAAAGAGAAAGAGGAAATCTCAGCTGAACCCAAGAGCCCTCGTGCTGGGGGAGAGCATGGCCCCCTGGAAGCGGGGGGAGAAGGGATCACGTGACAGAACACCAGCCTGGCTCAGTGGGGCCTGCTGGGAAGGCAGCAAAGGACTCGGTAGCAGGAGCTGGGAGAAGTCCTGCTAAGCAGAGAGGAGTGGGGGAGAGCAGGGAGGGGCACTTCAGACCCAGAAAGGGGGGACCCTCTGCTGGTGCCACACGGGGCCCAGGCAGGCCTGATGCTGGTGGGGGTGGGGCTGCGCTGGCCCCAGCAGGGTGGGGGAGCACTGCTGGGTCCTTCCCCAGCCCCTCCTGCCTTCCTGCAAGAGCCAGGTGTTTCCTGCCAGACTTTCATCTTCCCCGCCAGCTGCCTCTCGCTGCTCGGGGTCGGGGAGCAGGGGCCATGTCACGGCTCCTGAGAGGGGCAAGAGCCGGGGGGGGAGGGGGTCCCCGGGGTCAGGGGAGCTTCGCCCCAGTCTCATCCACCTGGCGACAGTGCTGCCGGCTGCGCCCTACCTGATGCTCCATGACCATGTTCCCGGCTGGCATCGGCACCCAGCCTTCATCCTGGGCACGTACAGAGCCTGGCGCACCACCGCGCTGGCTCATGGTGGCGACAGGTCTTCCCGTTCCCCAATGGCACCCACCCCAGATGCGGTCGCAATCTGCCAGGAGCCCCTGGCTAAGGCAGGGTCTCCAACCTGGGCTGGGACGAGGGAAAACCCACAACCTTGTTGCGGCAGTGACCAGCAGGGCAGGGCAGGGCAGGACTTCCCCTGCCAGGCTTCCTGCCCCCCTCCTCCCCCGGGGCCGTGCCCCACTCTCACCGCGGGCGGCAGCGCCGCTGTCCCCTGCTGCCCG
>NW_005842612.1:768669-769083 GCF_000455745.1 Alligator sinensis | reverse complement strand
CTTTGTCCCCCCTGCCCCCTCCATTACCCCTTTTACCCCTGCCCCGTTGCTCCTCCTCCGTCCCTTTTGCCCCGCCCACCTCCTGTCCCCGCCCCCTGGCTGCCATGGAGACCGAAGTCCCGCCCCAGCCCCGGGGATTTGCGCCAGGAGAGTTCGCCAATCAGAGGAAAGGGCCTTTGGGAATGACAGTGGCAGCAGCCAATCAAAGGGCCGGAGCGCGGGCACCGGGTGTCAACTGAGAACCAATCGGAAGCGGGGGAGGGTTGAGCGATAAGGGCCGAAGGCCAATTAGAGAACAGGGGCGGGGTCCCCGAGAAAGGCCCCTCGGGAGAGGGCCGCGAAGTGTGAGCCAATCACCGAGGGCCGCACCTAAGCGACAAGCCCGCTCAGCCAGTCACGGCGGGGGAGCGGGAA
>NW_005842612.1:765365-767353 GCF_000455745.1 Alligator sinensis | reverse complement strand
CGGGGGGCACAGACAGCTTCTCCCCACCAGGGCCCGTCAAAGTGAAAGTGGAGGCTATTGTTATCTCGGATGAGGAGCCGGATGTGGCCGAGCCACGGAGCCTGGAGAGCCTCTTCCCACGCGAGACGGGCCCAGGCGGGGGCTGCGGGCGCCATGCTGAGGCCTTCGAGGAGCCGGCGGGGCTAGAGGAGGCATCACCTGAAGCCGGCTTCCTGGCACCGGAGACACTGCCGCCGTACCACATGATGTCAGTGCCGGGCAGTCAGGCCTACCCTGGGCTGGTGACGCCGCCCCTGGCAGAGCCCATGTACCTGCCCGAGTACGAGGCGCACAGCGGTTTTGGGCTGTTTGCTGAGGATGTGCCAACTTGCAAGACCTGTGGCAAGACCTTCTCGTGCTCCTACACGCTGCGGCGCCACGCCACCGTGCACACCCGCGAGCGCCCCTATGAGTGCCGCTACTGCCTGCGCAGCTACACGCAGTCCGGGGACCTCTACCGCCACATTCGCAAGGCCCACAACGAGGACCTGGCTGCCAAGCGCTGCAAACAGGACCTGGACAACCCCTCCTAGGGCCGGGCCAGAGTCCCCCGCTGCGGGGGGCTGGGGCTGGGAGTCGCAGGACTCTGCTCCCCCCAGCTGTGGGGCGAGGGGACCCCGTGTCGAGCGTTCAACCCACCCACTGTCTTCCAGCCCCAACCAGATGGGGATGGGGCCAGTCCCAGGGCCTGACATGCCACTGGCTCCTGTACATAGTTTGAACACAGCTGCCTCCCCAGGCCCCACTTGAACTTGACCCCAGTGGGGGGTGGGGGAGTGTCCATGTGCTCATGGCTGGTCAGTGCTGTCCTTAGTTGTGGCTCTTCAAAAAGGGTGAGAATGAGGTTTGAAGACCCCGATCCAAAGCAGCTGCCCCATGTCTCTGAGCCCTACAGGGGGTCTGGTTTCTGTGAGCCTGCCCTGGCCTGGATGCGTGTCTGGTATTTGCCGCTGCAGCAGGCTGGGACTGGGGAGGGGGGAAAACCGTGGCTGGGACTTGAGGTCTGTAGTAAAGCCAGCACTGAGCTCTCCCACTCTCTGCGCCTTGCTCTCTCTTGCGCCGCCTGCCTCCTGCTCAGGCCGAAGCCTTCTCCCCAGGCTGCTGGGACAGGACGGGGCACTGCTCAGGCACCACCAAGCTGAGTGCTGTGGGACATGGGGCAGAGCCAGGTCCTGCGTGCCTTATCTCTGTGCATGTACACCCCTCAATGCTGGAGACAGTGTTTCACCCGTGGCCTGGCTCGGTGGGGAAAGAAAAGGTGTGAATCACTTCCTCCCTTGGCCCCCAACCATATACCTACTTCTGTCCCTACTCCCTCCCCCCCCCAGCTCTGTCTCAGCAACCCCCACCCAGGTAGCTTCAAGCCTCAGGCCATAACCCACTGGGCCCTGGTCCAGCTGCCGAAGACAGAGACAGGGCAGGTCACAACAGACTTTGCCTTCCCCAAGTTTCCTGTGGATGCACATCCCAAATCCTGGCCCCCTTCCCTCCCACCAGGCATCCGGACGCCTTTACGGACTCACCAACAGCAGCCTGGGTCCAGGGGAGCCAGGACACCCCGTGCCCCACTGATCCCATGAGTAGTGGAGCTGGTGCCTTCCCTTCCCACTGCCCCTACCGCATCCCCCTTCTGACCCTGTGCAGTTCCCCTCCACCCTCCCCCCGGGGCAGCTGTGTGCACGCATGTGCAGAGGGAGACCCAGGTGCAGGGGGAAGGAAGGGGCCGTGCTCCCCCTGTGCAGGACTCCATCCCAGCCTCGTGGTGGGGTGCAGCAGTGGATCTGTGCAATGAGAAGGGGCAAGTCTGAGCCACGCCCCATGGGAACATCTAAGAACCGTCCACATGGGCAGCCTGCTCCAGAGTCACTCCAGCCTGGCACAGCACCAAGCAGGATCCTCGAAGTGTCTATGCGGCTCCGGCTGGACTCGGGCGCCCGAGCCGCGGCCCT
>NW_005842612.1:764548-765131 GCF_000455745.1 Alligator sinensis | reverse complement strand
CCCCGGAGCCGCGGCCCTGCTCCGCCAAAGACTTCCTGCGAGGCGTAGGTCATGTAGAGGAAGCCGTCGGGGTCCCGGCTCCGGGCGTACACCTCGGCCATGGTGAGGGAGGCGCTGATCAGGCTCCGGTTGCCTTCCACCAGGAAGTAGAAGGACTGGGCAGCGCTCAGCGCCATGCGGTTCCTAGGGAGCGGGGCACGGTTACAGGGGCCCTCCCAAGCAGCCCTGTGCCCCCAGCCAGGGACCACCCTAGGAAGGCACCCGTAGGGGGGGAACGCGCCTCACCGGATGATGGCCACGAACTGCCCCATGGTCAGCTCCTGCGGCACCAGGAACTTGGTCCTGTCCAGGACGGGCAGCGCCTTCTCCCTGGGGTAGCGCTCCAGGATCACCTGGGGGCAGAAAGCAGCACGGCTCCCCCCTGGGCCAGCCCAGACCCCCCAGAACCAGGGCTGGAGAGACCCGGCGGACCCCACCCCACGCCGGGGTCTCACTCACGGGCAGCTTGTTGGGGAACTTGGCTCGCACGGCCGCCACTTCGCGCTGCCTCGAGGCTGCGGGACACGGATGCAGGGCCGGGCCG
>NW_005842612.1:759394-760160 GCF_000455745.1 Alligator sinensis | reverse complement strand
GCCTCCTCCGCCCCAGCCCGGCTCCCTCCTCCAGCCAGATGGCCGGGCCGGGCGCCAGCTGGGGCCACGAGCAGGTGGTGGAAGCGCGGGCAGAGCCTGGCCCGGCTCCCAGGTGAGCTGCACGCGCGCGTGTGTGCGCGCATGCACGTGCCTGCAGCCATGCGGCCACCCCGTGGGGCAGGAGCAAGGACTGTGCAACCCCCCAGCCTCTTCCCAGTGCCGGTCAGCCTGGCTGGGGAGCATGGTTTTTACCCCCTTGGCCTCTGAGCCCAGGGCAGGGGGCTCTTATCTCACCTTGAGTCAGCCCCGGGGGGTCAAGGTGCAGCAAACTCTGGGGAGGGAGGTGTCAGGCCTCAGCCCCACCCTGCCTGTCCAGCCCCGGACACCCGGGACCTTGAGGGGCCCGGGAGGGGGAGATGGGCCTGGTGCTGACCCCCTTCGCTCCTCCCTGCAGGTCAAGGACCCATCGCCCCCGGCTCAGCTGGACCGGAGTCGCTCGGATGACCTGCTGGAGGCCACGGAGGCCGATTCCCGGCCCAGCTCCGGTAGGTTTGGGGCCGTGGGCTTCCCCCACCAGCCTCCAATGGGGCAGGGCAAGGCTGGGGCCCTGGCTGCCTGCATGGGGGCAGGTAGGGGGGTTTGGGGCTCAGGGAGTGGGCAGTGAGCCCTGCCTTGCTCAGCCGCCGGCTCCCCACAGGCTTCTATGAGACCAGCGAGATGGGCTCCCTGTCCGACTCCTGCTCCTCGGTGCTCAGCGACGGCGCCG
>NW_005842612.1:758866-759384 GCF_000455745.1 Alligator sinensis | reverse complement strand
CCTGTCCTGGCTGCCCGGCCCGCGGCCCCACTCCATGGACGAGGCGGCCACCCGCATCCTGGACCTCCAACTGCGGCGTCTGATGGCGGTCGGTGCCCCAGCTCGGAGGCCGGTCTCCACAGGTAAACACGGCCCCCCGGGATCTGCCTGTGGGGGCTGCTCCTGGTCCCCCATACAGCTCCGAGTGGCATGGAGCTGGGGACCCGTTACAGACTCAGCTGGTGCCTCCCTGGCAAGGGGTGTTCATAGGTGCTGGAGAGACCCCAGGCAGGGGCTGTGCCCGGCTGCAGGGGAAGGGGAAACCTCCCAGGTTGTGCTGAGATTCCCTCTGGACCCCAATGCAGCCACTGGGGGGGACCCAGAGCCAAGGGGAAAGACCCTCCAGCTCCTGCCTCCCGATGTCCAGTTGTGACCCCCAGCCTGGCCCCTGTAGCCACAGGAGGGGGGAAATCCCATCTGGGACCCCAGCCCCCTCCGCTCTGTGCTCCACGCCTCCCCCTCTGCCCTCCCTGCAGGTG
>NW_005842612.1:758256-758856 GCF_000455745.1 Alligator sinensis | reverse complement strand
CCTGGGTGAGCTGGGGCCCCGGTGCCGGCCCTACAAGTGCGACCTGGTGTCCCGTAGCACCAGCGAGATCTACTGTTACCCCAGCCCGCTGCACGCCGTGGCCTTGCAGAGCCCCCTCTTCACTAGCGGGCTGTCCCGGGACCCCTCCCAGGAGGACCTGAGGGAGGAGGAGGCCATGCCAACAGCTCAGAACCAGCCAGCCCTGTCGGAGGAGCAGCGCCGGGCCCGGCTTGAGCGCTACATCTCCAAGCTGGTGCTGCGGTATCGGTGCCGGGCAGCTGAGCCCACCAAGAGCCAGGCGCTGGCCTCAGTCTGCGGCTCCCCACCGGGCGCTGGCCCTGCACCTGGCTGGAAGCTTCGTCGGCGTATCTCCACCTGTTCCCACCTGCGCTCCCCTGAGGCCCCCACTGCAACTTCGCTGGGCTCCCTCCTGGAGCACCTCTCGCTAGGCCCAGAGCCGGAGAGCTCCAGCATGCCAGCGTGCCAGCCTGAGGCCCTCGCCAGGGGCCGGGGGGCCGGGGAACGGCTGTACCGGGGCAAGCACGCCTCGCGGGAGCTGGTGCGAGCGGCGGAGGGGCCGGAGCGTGGCTGGCTGGGGCC
>NW_005842612.1:755678-758225 GCF_000455745.1 Alligator sinensis | reverse complement strand
CTGTGTGCCCAGCTGCCCCCGGCCGCCCCAAGTGGGCGTCTGTGCTGGAGATCTCCTCTGTCCGGGCTGTGGAGCCCTGCTTGCCCCCACGCCGCCGGCCGCTGGCCCTGTCCACGGACTCCTGCTTCCTGGGCCCTCCAGCCTCGGCGAGGGGGACCCCGGCAGCCTGGCCGAGGAGTGGCGACCGCCGGCTTCAGGCAGGGCCCTAACGCTCCGCACTGGCGACCCGGGCGGCACCAAGCTGCAGCGAGCTCGCTCCCTCAAGGAGCTCAAGAGGATGGTGCACCTCTCACTGCGCCCTGCGGCTCACAAGGGCTCCAAGTGACTCGGGCACAGGTGCCTCTTGCCTTTCCCCTGCCTGGACTGGGCCTCCAGCCCTGCGTGCTGGGGCCCTGAATCCCAAGACACCAGCTTTCACTCTCCTTTCTCTGGGAACAATAAAAGCTACAATGCAGCCTCTGCCTCTTCCAGAGCAGGAAAGGGACTGGGCTGGGGGCTAGGGCTAGCATGCTAAATGCAAGGTGCTGAGGGTATGGTGCCCTGGCAGGGAGCCCAGATGCCTTCCCCCTCTGCCCGGGCAGCAACCCCTTATGCTGGAGCACCTGGGAACAGGGGCGTTGGCGGGCAGTTGTTTGCCCACAGGAAGAGCAAACAGGCGGTGTTTGTTTAAGGAGAAGGGAAGAGGATGCAGCCTTTAGCAGGCTGCATGAAGACACCCACTCCCTGGAGCAGGTGGACTCCAGCTTGGGCTTCCCCCCACGGCCAGTCTGGCACCAGGGATCCTTACAGAGATGAGGGAGCTGGCAGCCGGGGGATGCCTGGAAGCTCCCTCTCTGGCTGGGCTGGGGTCAGGGCAGGGTAGGGGGGAGGTCGGGGCTTGGGATGCCAGGCATAGCTCAGACCCCAGGAATTAGTCGCTAGGGCAACGAGGCAGCCCAGCCATGGTCACCCTGGAAACGAGAGGCCAATAGCAGAGACCTCCGGGGCTCTCTTGCAAGCCTCTGGGGCGGGGAGCAGGGGGAGGGCAAGGAAGGCATCCACACTCAGCAGGCAGGGAGGCAGGCAGATGTGCTCCTTTATGGAGGGGTTGACCAAGCCAGACACCTAGCCCGCAGTCCTGGTCCCGGCTGAGCTCTCAGTCACTGCCCAGCCCCAGAGACCGTCTGGGCACAGAAAGCAGCCCACCCTGCAGGGAAGAGAGTCTTTGCCACCTGTCCAGGGCATCCCCAAGGGACCCCATAGGTCTCTTACAGCCAATGAGGCTGGTCCCGAGGCAGCTGCAGGATCCCGATGTCTTCAACAGGGTGTGGGTCGGGAGCGGCTCTAGCCAAACATGCCCAGATAGAGCTGCTTCTCCTTCTGGTGGTAGGTGCTCAGCTGTGACTCCGTGAGCTGCAGGTAGCGCTGCACGTTGGTGTCTGTGGGGTGGGAGACAGAGACAGGACACGCTGAAGCATGGGGCATGGTCCCTTCCTGCACCCAGTGCCCCCTCCATGCCCCAGCCTCCCTGCCACCCACCGAGAGGGCTCCGTGCTGCCCTTGCAGTTAGCTCAGGGCCCGCCTTTAGCCCTGACGAGCCCCAGGTCCCTCCATCTTGCCCTGTGCCCCCAACAGCCTCACCAGCACTCACCCCGGGGCTGCCACCGCGTGGCCTCGGCGAGGTAGCGCCGCGCCCGGTCGTAGTCCCGCAGGTGGTAGGTGGCCACGCCGGCGCGGTACAGGGCCTTGGCGTTCTCGGGCTGCTTCTCCAGCACTTTGAGGCTGTACTCCTTCACCCGCTCGTAGTTCACGGGCTCCATGCGGAGGAGACAGGCTGCAGGATACATGGGGCGATGGTGTTGTGAGGGAGCCGGCGAGCTGGGGCATCGGCACTGCTCTGGCGGGCATCCCAGGAGGCTGGCAAGGGCCAGCCTCGGTCCGGGGCAGACGGAGGGATGGAAAGGGCGATCTCACCTGCCAGGTTGTTGTAGCAGTCGGCCTGGGTGACCTGCAGGGCCTGCTCCTGCTCCGGCATGGCCCGCGGGGCTTGGGAGCCGAACGCCTGCAGCGGGCAGGGCACACTGGGGTCCAGCCCGCGCAGCTGCAGCAGCGCCCGGTGGTAGCGGCGCACGGCGTCCCGGAAGCACCCCTCCTTGTAGCACCGGTTCCCCTCCTCCTTGAAGCGCTGGGCTTCCCGCAGCCGGCGGTCCACGGCCTCCCTCGGCGAGGCCTGCGGGCGCAGAGGGGAGCAGCTGCACGCCCACCCGGCCGTGCCCACCCAGCCGTGCCCGCCTGCCCGGGGGATGCCGGCCTGCAGAGGCAGCTGGCTCTGGGGCCAGGGGTGCTGGAGCGCCGCCAGGAGCAGGGGGCTCCGTGCAAGGGGGCAGGTGGAGGGCTCAGGAGCCCAGCTCCTCCCTAGGCTGCTCGGAGCGATGGGACCCAGCCCGGCTGGGAGGAGGGAGCCGTGCCCGCTCTGCCACCCCCGGGCCGGAGCCGGAGAGCTCCGAGCCGGGCCGCGGTACCTGCGCCGCCGCCATCCGGGCTCCGCCGCGCTGCAGCTACGCGCCC
>NW_005842612.1:745240-755655 GCF_000455745.1 Alligator sinensis | reverse complement strand
CGGCCCGGCCCGGCCCGGCTCGGGGGGCAGCTCCCCGCTTGCCTTCCCCACCCCTCCGAGCCCCCCGCTTCTTAATTGTAGCCTCAACTCAGAGAGGTGGGAACCATTTCCCCCCGGGAAAAAAGTACTGGACTGCAGCTCCGGGTGGATTTTGCTGTCTGGCCCTGCTAATGCCGGCAGGAGGAAGGAAGCAGACTCTTTGGCTTCTTGTTTTTTGCCTAGTTTTGTCCCGGTTTTTTAGGAACCCGTCACCTTGCACGTGTTTCGGGCTCGGGTCTGCAAGCGGAGATCCAGCCCTAGGAAAGCATAAGGCTTCTTGTTTCGCTTTAGAGCAGCCGTTCCCGAGCTGTGGGACGGGAACCACCGGTGGCACGCGGACGACCTGTCGGCAGTACACGTTAATGGATCGACCACGATGATTTTATCCGGCAAACAGTCGCTGGCGGTCCTGAAGGCTGAACCGAAACATTTGCTGGTGGTACTGAAGGTTGTGTCGTTTTAAATTGGCGGTGCGCAATCTGTCAGAGTTTGGGAGCCGCTTCAAGAAAAAGAAACTAGAAGCTGGAGAGAAATACGTGCTGGGTTGTACGCCACGGTGCCCCACGCCATCTGCATCTCCCTTTCAATATCCTAGATTCACCCGTGACCAGAATCATAGGCAATGAGTGTTGAAGGGACCTCAGGAGGTCACATCTAGCGCAACCCCCTGCTCAAAGCGGGATCAGCCCCAACTACATCATCCCAGCTAAGGCTTTGTCTACCCAGGTCTTCAAAACCTCCCAGGATGGAGAGTCCATCATCTCTCTGGGGAACCTGTTCCAGTGTTTTACTACCCTCCTAGTGAAAAAGTTTTTCCTAATATCTAACCTAAAGTTCCCTTGCTGCAACTTGAAAGCAGCCCAAAAGTAGAAGTTTTCTCTGCACTGGGAGGATTTACTATGAGCTTCCCTTGGGAAATGAAAACGCCCTGAGCTGTGCTGGATGTAAAGGGGCCCAGATGTCAGGCAGCAAAGAGATGGGGGACAGGACAGAGCAGGGAGGTCTTTCCTGACGTAAGGAGCTGGGAGTTTTGTCTCGCAGCTTTTAATGCTGTTAGTGCCACCAAAAATAAGAACATAAGCCCTGCCATGCTCTGGGTCTGCCCGAGGTCCATCTGGCCCAGCTCCCTTCCAGAGAGGGGAGGCTGGAAGGGACAGCGACCAGGGTCTGACCTCTCCCACTTGCAGCCTCCAGCAGCAAGGGTCCAGGCAGGAGGCCGTGCTCCTCACTACTGTGCTCCAGAGCTACCGATGGCCCTTTCCTTCAAGAACGTGAATAGGGCTGAACGCTCAGCTTCTACCACATCTGGTGGCAACAAGTCCCACACCTGAATTCCACGCTGGGTGAAAAAACTTCCTCATGTTAGTTTTAAATTTACGGCCTACTAGCTGCATGCTGTGACCCCTCGTTCTTGTGTTGTGAGAGACAGCCGGTAATAAATCCCTAGCAACTTTCTCATCATTTATTATTTTGTAAACACTTATTGTTGGCTTAGAAATGGTCTTTCTAACGGTCCCCCCTCGAGCATCTCTTTTCTAAACTGAGCGGGCCTGGCTGAATTACTCTCTTCAGAGGGAAGCCCCTCCAGAGCTCAGATGATCCTTGTTGCTGTTGCATTATGAAGACAGGATCCTTTCAAGAGTAGAACACCCATCAGTGCTTAGCTGGCACCAGTAGATATAAAATATTGTGGGGGAAACAGAAAAGAACCACAAGTTCTTGCCAAAGTTGCATGTCTCCTTAGTTCAGTGATTCTCAGCCGGGGTGCCCTGAGATCCTCGTACGAGTGCCACATAATATTAGCACTGTTAGGTGTCCCAGTGCTTACGTATAGTTCACAAAGGAAACTCAGGGACGATTTCAAAGAGGAATCAATAGTGTCTAAGCCATGTCTGACCTGTCGTGATCTGAGTGCTTTGCAACAGAAGAGCTGTTCTAGTATTTTTCTGGAGTCCAAGCATGAATGAAAGCTGGCCTGGGCTCTAACACGGGGTGCTTCAAGATTAATAAGGAGGGCCTAGTGTCTAACAGAGTTGAAAACCACTGCCTTAGTTCAATGGGGTAGTAACAGTGCCGCTGCCGTGACCACACATCCTGGAAATAACAATACAAGACCCAAGATCCAGCAATCCCAGTGTCTTCCCTCCGATGCTGGCTAGCACCCAGACACTGCACAAAGAGCCTCGCAGGCACAGATGTCTGATAATCTGCCCCCACCTCAGATCTCAGCTTCGTCTCTAGCAGACGAGCACTGTGTAAAGCCCCAAGGCAGGGGGGTCAATGTCCCTTCCAGGCCTTGTGCTGCCATTATTGGCAATAACCGAGATATCCATGCAAAAGCCAAGTTTTTTTGGAATCTCACTGAACAACCGGCCTCAGAGAAAAACACATTCTTCTCAAGGTCATTGGGGATCAAATCACCGTGCTTTCCATCCTTCTCTGACAGTTTGTATCCAAGTGCATCTCTGAATGGTCAGCAGGAGGCTCAGAAATTGGCAGAAGACCCTGCTGCTGCTGCACTTTCTATTTGGGAAAAGCACGTTCCTGTTCATGTAACATGCAGGGAAAACACCGCCTGCCAATGCTGCAGGAAAGAGGTCTCAGCTGGGGAAAACACATGAAGGCCCACTCTTGATTCAAGCTGCGGCATAGGGAATTTCCATCTCTGGTACTTTCTTCCGTGGGAAATGAGTGGGTTCATGGAAACAAAAGAAATTCCATACAAGACAGACCTGCCCCTGTTACTGATGGGGACTTACATGTTATGATGCTCTTCTCCTCAACCATCAGAATCAGAAATGTGCTCTGGCTTTTACATGGAAGTGGAGACCCTGATACAACCACAGGCCTTCAGGAATTTAGGCTTAAAGAAAAACACCGGAGTTGCATCCCTGAGTTAGGAAATGTCTTGTTCCTTCAACAAAATGACACCGTCAACTTAAACATCCCCCTGCTTGTTTGCTTGCTTTTGTTACGTGTTGTACCTGAGTGCAGAGAGCTGCATTTGACTGTTTACAGACAAATTTACCTTGGGCACAGCATTGTTATTTTAGGGCTTATTTGGCCAAACTTCCCAACACTTCTATTTGCAAACCAAAACAGGGCCGGGAGCTGCAGGACCTCAAACTCTGGTGCTGCAGCAGCATTTGACAGAACAAGGAGCAATGGTGTCAAGGTGCAGCAAGGGAAGTTGAGGTTGGATATTAGGAAAAACTTTCTTGCTAGGTGGGTAGCAAAGCACTGGAACAGGTTTTCCAGAGAGGAGGTGCAGTCTCCATCCTTGGAGGTTTTGAAGACCCAGGTAGACAAAGCCTTGGCTGGGATGATGGAGCTGAGGCTGGGGCTGGTCCTGCTCTGAGCAGGGGGTTGCACTAGATGTGACCTCCTTGTAGTAGTAAGGGTTAACTCCCTTACTACTAAAGAGTGATGTCATGCACAGGAAGTGGTGGCTGACCAATTTGGGTTCAGGGGTTAGTTGTTACAATAAAGGCTTGATGAGAAAAAGAGTCTCCCTGCCTCTTCCTATGATCCAAAGTAACACATGGTGTAAGAAGTGGCTGAACCCTGCCACCAATGGGGAATCGGACAGGTGATGCCCAAAGCATGGGGCGGACTCTAGCAGCAGCTGAATCGAGTGCAGAGCAGAGCTGGGGGGGATGCCTGTACCTGCAGCAGAGCCCAGTGCAGTGCTGAGGCTGGCTACAGAGACCACGCAGACACTCACAGTTGCACCACCAGACCAGTTTGACGGCCAGTCCCCTGGAACGGGGCCTCGATGGAGCAGGTGTTTTAATCACTCCAGGGAAGTGTCAGGTCTGGACAAACAGTCGGAAGCTTATCGAGTGAGTACTCTACTCTAAGGGAGATCAAGCAGATGAAATCCTGCCATCGCTGTCTCTTACAGAGGCAGAGAAAAAGCAATATGCCGCAGTGATGGAAGCACTAACGGATCGTTTCCTGGGCAAAAGAAATGTGATCTATGAACGAGCTCAGTCTCAGTCTCAGGAGCCTTCAGAGCCTGTGGACAAATTCATCACCTCTTTGTATATGCTGGCTGAATCCTGCCAATATGGGGCGCTTAAGGAAGAGCACATTAGGGACCGCTTAGTCGCGGGGCTTCGTGATGCAGAGCTCTCACAAAGATGACAGCTGGACCCAATTTAATGCTCTAGAAGGCTATCACGCAGGCTCGCCAATCAGAGCTAGTTAAATAGCAGCAGAGAGAAAACAGGAGTGGTTCTCAGTCCTGTCAGGCATTAGTTTATAGGGATGCAATGCACACTGGAAAGAAACTAAAGAGCTGACAGGCACAAGGAACACAGGTAGTGGTGTAACCAGCGCCTGCAGCGGCAAACAAGTGGGAAAGGAGGCCGATGCCACAGGTGTGGGCAAACCCCAGGTTATGTCGGCGATGCAAACAGAAAGGTCACTATGCTTCAGTTTGTCGCTCCACATCTTCGAAGTCACAGAACAGAAGATCGCACAGTACTTTTAGATGAAGTTACAGAGTCTTCATCAGATCCAAGAGTCTGGATGACAGAAATTGAGCTCAATGGACAGCCAATGCCATTTAAAACCGACACCGGAGCAGCAGGCTCAGCTATCCCTGATTCTCACTACAGCCCACATTGGGATGGGATTCTTCTTACTCCCACTAAACAGCTATGGGGACCAGGAAACACTACCTGCAAAGTACTGGGATCCTTTAACGCAAAGATGACACTGAAGCAAAGATGTATAGACCAGGAAGTCTATGTGATTGGTAATCTTGCTGTGGCTTTACTTGGTTTGCTGGCCATAAAGGCACTGCAACTTGTCCATCGACCAGATGAAATAGTGGAACAGAAGTCCTTGGAGCAGTACCACCAAATACTCATCTGTCTTTCCTGGTGTTGGAAAAATGTCAGGTAAATATGAGATATGCCTAAAAGCTCATGCCATCCCACATGGATTAACTACTCCAAGACGGGTACCTTTGCCACTAATGGACAAAGTTACAGAAGAGCTAACACGCACGGAGGAAATGGGAGTAATTACAAAGATTGAAGAACCCATTCCTTGGTGTTCTGGGATGGGGGTTGTGCCAAAAGATGGATATGTGTTGACCTCACATGGCTGAACCATACGTGTGCAGAGAAAGACACGTTCTTCCTTCTGTGGAATACACCTTGGCTCAATTTACAGAAGCCGAAGTTTTCACCAGATTGGATGCTCGGGCAGGTTTCTGCCAGATTCCTCTAGCTGTTGAATCACGCAAGCTAACAACTTTTATTACTGCATTTGGATGCTACCGATTTAAACAGCTACCTTTCAGAATCTCATCAGCTCCTGAATTTTTCCAGTTTCGGATGTCACAGATATTGGATGGCCTAGAAGGTGTTCTTTGCCAGGCTGATGATATTTTGGCTTTTGGGAACACGATGCAAGAATGGATGCGACACTCAGAAAACCCCAAGAAGCTGGAGTTACACTTCATGAAAAGCGCGCTTTTGCTACTTCGCAGTTCGTGTTTGTGGGACATTGGATTATACCACGTGGAATACAACCAGATCCATCAAAAGTTGCAGCCATCGAGGGGTTTCCGGAACCCAAAGATGTCCCAGAATTATGCAGATTTTTAGGCATGGCCACACACTTGAGTTGTTTTGTGGCAAACATGACAACAATAACAAAGCCTTTAAGAGACCTCTTAAGTGACAAGAATATATGGCTCTGGGGACCACTACAGCAATCTGCCTTCAACAAGATCAAATCTATACTCAGTTCCTCCCTGATGCTAGCCCAATATGATCCAACATGAGAAACTTGTATTGCAGCAGACGCTTCATCATACAGGCTTAGCAGAGTGTTACAGCAACGTCAGGAAGCGGGCCCCTGGGCCCCTATTGCTTTTGTGTCACGAGCGCTTGCTCCACCTGAAACTTGAGATGCACAGGTAGAAAAAGGAGCATTAGCAGTTACACAGACACGTGAGTGAGTCAGGACTTTTCTTGTGGGCTTGACTTTTACTTTACAAACTGATCACAAGCCACTTGTGTCTCTGTTAGGAGACAAAGCTCTCGATGAACTTCCACCAAGGATTCAGAGATTTTGCCTCAGAATGCTGAAATTCGCCTACAATATAGTACATATCCCGGGAAAAGAGTTACAGGCAGCCAATGCTCTTTCTAGGGCACCATTGCAGACTCCACTGTCTCCAGAAGATCTCCGCCAGGAGCAAGATATTGCTGTTTATGTGGACCTTATTGCGGATGGGATACCCACACCTGCTTCACTATAAGTGAGAATTCAGGAAGCTCAAGAAGCTGATTCCTCTTGCCAAAAGATCAAGAAATACTGCTTGGAAGGATGGCCTCAAGTAAGACTCAAGGACTGTGAACTGGCAAAGTACCAACAAGAGAGACTCAGTCTCCATGTTGTCAGGGACTCAGTCGTGTTCCACAACAGAGTACCGATACCTTCAACGCTACGTCAGGAAATCCTAGAGAAAATTCATGATACTTACCAGGGCATTACAAAATATCAAGCCAGGCCTTGCCAGACAGTTTGATGGCCCTCCATCTGGGATGACATACAGAACTGGGTGGCCAGTTATAAGGTTTACAATGCTCAACACCGACCAGTCCATGTGGAGCCATGCCTTACGACTGATATACAGATCATCCGTGGCAGATGTTGGGAGCTGAGTTGTTCACCTGGAAGGGTTCTGTTTACCTCGTTGTTATTGGTTATTATTCCCGTTACTTGGAGATGATGCAATTACAGAGCACCACAACAGAGAGAGTTATAATGGAATTGAAGAGTATATATGCATGCCATGGCATACCTTCAGTTTTAAGAACTGATAATGGCCCACTGTTTTCTGGAGCTCTTTAAGCAGGTTGCAGCCCAGTATGACTTTCATCATGTCACCAGCAGTCCACATTTCCCCCGTAGTAATGGAAAAGCAGAACATGCAGTGCGGACTGTGAAGAATTTGCTCCAGAAGAATGAAGACCTCTATAAGGCACTCTTGATCTACCGTTCAGCACCATTGGAGCATAGGTGGAGCCCAGCTAAATTGCTTATGAGTTGTCGACTCCATACAACCCTACCAAGTATGATAAATTACATGGTTCCAAAACTTGTCGATCCACAGGAATTCAGTGAGAAAGACAAACAGATGCAGGACTGTCAGAGATGGAAATATAACACAAGACATGCATCAAGACACGTACCCGCTCTTTCCCCACAGCAGAAAGTTTGGATCCCTGATCCAAGGGTTCAAGGCACCATCCAGGCTAGGGCAGATACCCCTCGTTCAAAAGACGCTTAGGGTACATCCAGATGAGCACGGTCATGCGGTATGTGGCACTGCAAACACGTTTGCAGTGCCACATACTGCATAGTCTGGTGTACTCTGCGCTGCAAGGGCACACTGCCCAAGCGTGTGCTGCTTCATTTTTTTTCCCACAGATATCCAGGGGTCAAAAATAAAGTGAAAAAAAAAACACTTGGAGCCATGCTGCAGCTGCCAGCCAGGCTCCACCTGGCAGAATTGCCATGGCTGCCGCTCCAGGAAGCCCCCAGAACCCCAGGTAAGGCTGTTGGGGCCAGCACAGTGCTGACCCCAGCCTCCCCTACCCCACCTGGGGCAACTTGTTGTGCGCCAAAGCACGCGTGGCACAGGCATTCCCTGGGGACGAGGAGTGGCAGCACAAGATTCACCGCTGCTCCTTGTCCCCGGGGATCCAAACGTCTATACACATCTAGACGTGCTCCTAGTGGTCTTCTCCATAGGGATCAAGAACATTTCCGTCATATTCCACCTGTTTACCACACTAGGTCTGGATGTGCCTCGGTTCCACTGAAGAGATTAGACCTATGAAGTAGTCTGGTCTAAACGAATAGACTGACCAATGTTTTTCCTTTGCTTAGGTTCCTATTGTAACCTAGTCTGTATCAAATTTTCCCCTGAGAATAGGGGGGGATGTAGTAGTAAGGGTCAAAAGTGTTGTCATCCAGAGGACATGGCTGGTGGACCATTTTGGGTTCAGGGCTTAGTTGTTACAATAAAGGCTTAATGAGAACAAGGAACCCCCCTGCCTTTTCCTAAGATCCACAATAACACACTACTGAGGTCCCTTCCAACCCTAATTTTTTATGATTTTCTATTATTCTAATGCACCTTCTGCATTCATCATGGGTGTGTATCGTAATATCAGTGCAGCATTGGGAGAAATCACTGTAGTCTTTTCACCAATGAAAACAGGAGCCATCACTGGTGAAATGCTGCTTCCTACTACTGACTGCCTGTCGAGAAGGCCTCGTAGTCCATGAGTCATTGATCTGTATACAGCGCCTCACCTCAAATAGTAACGTGTCAGAGTGCATTAGAGGATACAGGCAAATGAGGGAGCACATGAAAACAGCAAGACAATTTTGGTCAATGTGAGAAGCTGAAATCTCGGTATATTAGATGACAAGGCTTTGCCATGAAGTTTGCATGCAGTCCCTTTCACCATGCTCTCCTTCCTTCCTTCCTGCTTCCACGCAGTGATATGGGATGTCATTGCTTTGTATTTGTAATCTTAGACTCTATTTGACAGGTTTTCAGTCCTTAGAAGATGCCTTTCCCCAGTTTCCTCTGCATCCATGAAGACCAGATGCTTGTTTTTTTAAATGGAAGCTGAGTTCCACATAATCACATGCCTCCAAGAGCCGGGGTTTTAAGGAAGGCAGCACATATGGCAAGATTTGCAATGAAAACACAAGAGCTGCCAGCACAAAATGGTGGGAGGAAGCACTGGGCATGTTCATGCTTTAAAAGAGCAGCAATGAAAGATTTTTCTCGTGAATGAACGGGAGATAACTGCTGGCTTCAGCCCTGTGGTAAATAAGGCACTTTCAGTTTCTACAGGTAGGAAACTGAAATTCAAATTGAAGCATGTAGCCTATGCCTACACCTGTCTCATACAGAAAGTGTAGGTACACATAGATCACAATTAATTTCTATCTTGGTAAGGTTCAGTACTGGGACTGTTTCTCAGGCCATTTAACTAGGTAACTGGCTACAGTGCAGAGCTAAAAGCCAGCCTCTGGTGCCTTAAAAGCTGTGAACATTTAGCTTTAGGGAAAGGTAAGTTTCACAGTTTAAAATGTTTCACTTTTGGTATGAGGTTGGTTGTACCGGAGCTAAAAGCACACCTTGAAATCCTATTTCACAGGTGCAAGGCCTTATCTCGATAAGAATCGGAACCTCTTGTTATACTGGATTTGGAATGGGTTGTGAAACAATGCATTTCCTTTCAAAATCGTGCAGGATAAAAAAAATCTTAAAAGCTGAGGGATGGGTTTATCAAAACATGGTGGTTTTTTATTGTTTGGAACTGAACACTCCTTCTGTAGATGATTATTCTTTCAGATTTGGAGGGTTTCAACATAGGGTGGCCATTCATCCAGTTTTATAGAGAGCAGTCAGGTTTTCTGGTCCTCTGTCTTCTACTGATATGAAAGCGGAAGCCTTTATGTCCTATGTTTTTCACTGCTCGGCACCCCCCCTGCTGACAACACTGCCGTGACTGTCTGTGGGAGCTCCCCGCTTGGCCCACCCCCACCACTGGTGCCTGCAGGAGCTCCCCCCCCGCCTCCACTGCCAACACCACCGCCAACTGCGGGAGCTCCCTGCTCACTGCCGCCGCCTGCAGGAGCTCCCCGCTTGCCTCCACCGCCAACACCACCGCTGCCTCCTGCGGGAGCTCCCCGCTCACCTCCACCACGGCCACCGATGTGGGAGCTCACCGTGCTCCCCCAGCCTCAGGAGGCACATGACATTCATGGCGGTGGCAACAGTTGCACTCACTAAATGCAACTATCCTCTATTCCTGAGGTACCTCGGTGGCTACCCTATGTGTACGCCCGAGTCCCTTTCCCTCTGCTTTAACCGAAGGAAAGCGTCAAGACAGGCACAGACTTGAATTGAAAATAAACCAGTCGGTGGGAAAAGGAGCGCGCGTGCTGGCGCGGGGAACCCGCTCCGTCGTTCCTTCTGCGAGCACAGCTGCTCCCGTTGTGCTGCAATACAGCCCCTTGCACTGAGGGGAATAAACGTCTGGCACGGTACAGGCGCGGCCCCGCAGACAGCGCCTCGGAGAGGGAAGCCTGCAGAAGACGGCTGGAGCGATTTTGGTTTTCTGAACCCACAGGTCCAAAGCGGCCTTCCTGTTCGCCGTTATTGCCCTGTATCGTGCCCCGTGCAGAAGGGAGCCTGGTGACGAAGAGACGGCGCTGGGGAGGGAGGCTGAGGGGGGCACTTTTACAAGGCAAATTGGTGGCGAGGGGGGTAGCAACTACAACTTTTCAGGGGGCAGATGCTCTCAGGCAACATTTTGAGGGGG
>NW_005842612.1:731123-744063 GCF_000455745.1 Alligator sinensis | reverse complement strand
CCCCCGGGGGGGGGCCCCAGGGGCGCCGGGGCAGGGGCTGCCGAGTCCAAGGAAGGAGGCGAGCAGCCCGGTGAGCCAGCCTGCTCTCTCCCCTGCCCTGGCTTCCTTCCCGCGCACGTGGGGATCCGCTCCCCTTCCCTCCTTCCGACGCGTCTAGGCCCCTGTGCCCCACCTCCCGCTCGCTTGTGCGTGGGGGTGGGTGGCGTCCCTCGCTCGGATCCCGCGGGGCGAGATGCATCCGACGCTGGGAGACGAATCTGGTGTCGGGGGAGCACCGGGCGCGCGCGAGATGCTCGGCTCCGGGGGCGCGGAAATGGGCAGGGTGCCGCCTTGGCGACGTAGAGCAAGTTGGGTATCCCGCGCCCGTCCTCCTGGCTGTTGATGCGTTAAAGCCCGGTGGTTTTAAAATCCGTGTTCGCTTCCTGAGGGTGATGCATGACAAATATCAAGAGGGAAAACAGGGCGCTGGGGAATAGCGGCAGTAAGCAGGTGCTTTCACTTGTTGCAGCAGCCTAAGCGCGGGTCCCCGATAGTGGGGGGCGACGGGGTCGGCGTGCGGAGTTCGATGCTAGAGGCGACGATGGTAAAAAGGGTCATCGCTTCCCTCAGCCCTCGGGGTCGACGGGTTATGCACGAAGCGCGGATAGGGGGTGATGGCAAAGTGTTGGCAGCTGAAAGCCGAATGTTAATCCAGTGTCTCGACTCCTTTCCGTTTCCTTGATTCCAGCTTAAAACCCTTGTCCAGCCGTAGCCGTTTATGTTAGCAAGCTAGATGTTTTGTTTGTCCTGTTTGATTTGTTTTTTTTATTATTCCCCCCCACCCCCCCATCCTGATTTAAATGTATGCGTGCGTGTGTGACACACACATCTACAGCAAATCCTGTGAAGGTGAAATTATTGTCTAGGTTTTGGGTGTAGAACTGTGCCAAATTATCGTCTAGAAATTTGGCAAATGAGGATGTAAACTGGGACCCTGGAGACCCAGATGCGTTTCACTCGACTCCAGTGAGGAGGCCTGTTGATTTCTGTGGGATGAGAGTGCAACTACTGACAAGAGTAAAGCTGGACACGTGACTGAGCCTTGAGGGGAAAAAAACATCCAAAAACGAAACTTGCTGCTCGGTAGCAGGAAGAGGGTGAAAATGTGAAGCCAAAACATTCCACGTGAATGAGGAGACCGTTGTTTTGACTTGCATTGACTGGCAAAGGAGCTAGTTTCTCTCACCAGAGCATTTTGCTCAACTAATTTAGGGCCTAGACACGTGCTCAGTCATTTGTAAGAAAAACATAGAATAACTGTAATTGCTATTTGGTGTTTTTTAACAACTTGATTCATTCTCAGACCGTTATTGGCCATTACCATTGCTTACTAACTAATGAACATTAGTTGGGTTTTGGCTCATAAGTTAGCTGTAAAATCTTTTGGTTCTAAGACTGCATACTGGGTGTCAGTGGGCACCTGCATCTCTGACTTGACACCACTAAATACCTGTCAACTCAAAGACTAATCTGTGTTAAAAACTATAAGTAGTTTCATATACAGTGTTGCTCCCAAATGCATCTGGCAGTTGTTTTGGGTTGTTTTATAATACCTGACTGTCTTTTTTCAAAAGGTAAACTTCTTCCAAGTTATCATGTGGAAAGAGCCACATGAACAAGAAGGGAAATACCTACCTGCAGAGGGGAGAGCAGCACAGCTGCTTTTACAGAACTCGCTGTCAAATGTGCACAGTAAACTAACAAAAATAGGTTTTCACTGTAAGCTTTCTATTGTAGCAATCTGAGTTGGCAGCCTCTAAGAGTAGAGGTGTGTCAGGCAGGCCCATGACTTTTTAACACTGATCCCACTAACGGATCGAGTTGAGCGTGTTTTTATATTTGTTATTTTTAACGGAGCATCTTGAGACAGAAGCACCTTGTTGGTGGGCTTCCTTGATATCACATCCTGTAGGTTTTTTGCTGCTTTCAGTCAGATGTGCTGACGATTTCTTCTGCCCCTTACAGGAGATGAGGAGGGTGGTGACAAAGCAAAGCCAGAGGGCTCTGATGGAGAGCGGCGAGGAGTCAAGAGACAACGGGATGAAAAAGATGAGCACGGCCGTGCTTACTATGAGTTCAGGGAGGAGGCCTACAACAGCCGGTGAGGAGAGGGGAATCACTGGGATCTAGTTCCATCAGGGCAGTAAATGCTGCTAGATCTGGCCAGCTGGCTCTGGGGTTGGACAGGTGCCAATGAGAGGACTGGGTTTGGTGCTGGTGGGCAGAGGTTCTGCTCCTCCAATCTGCTTTTTTTTCTCTACTCTAAATGGCTCTCCGTGCTGTTTATGCTGTGATACTTGATTGCTCATTTCCCTCCCTTTTGGACAGATCCAAGTCTCCCCCGCCACCTGAAGAGGAGCCAAGAGAAGGGGAAGATGATGAAACTGTCGTGATCCTGGACACATGTGCGTATGCAACCTGTAGAAACTGTTGTATTCATAGTATAAAGTTCAGAGGCATGTTCTAAGGTGCACAATTCTGGAGGGAAAAATCCAAGTTTAGCATGGGTGCATGCTGGAATAGTATGGCATGTTCTTCTTTCAGCTGCCAAGGGTTAACATCAGCTTGTTGGACCTCTGTCCTGCTGCTGCATTTCCAGTCCTGCTGTCCCAGAGGGCAGAAATCAGTCAGATTTCAGGGTGTCTAGATAGGTGACACCAGCAATATTGTAACAATGAGAAAATGGGCATCTGAAAACACTGAGAAATTGATATGTCTGTTTCTCTCTAAATATTAGCCTGGCCTTACTTGTGGGGTTTGACTCCCTCAAGTCAGGTGAAGGCAGCTTGGAGGTAACTGGTCTTTTCCTTCTGACAGACACTTCTGATCTCCACTTCAAAGCAAGCAAGGACCGCTATGGAGGACAGCCGCTTTTCTCAGAGAAGTTCCCTGGCCTTTGGTCTGGGGCAAGGAGCACCCATGGCGTGACGAAGGGAAAAGTCTGCTTTGAGGCAAAGGTGGGGGCTGCGGAGCATTGTACGTGTTCTGTTGAGCTTCAGGAACTGTTCAACACTGAACAAGACATGGGGGCTCTTCCAGCCTAATTTAGCGTGGATACGACCCAAAGCAGACTTTCATCAGCTCTAAACCTAACTAGCTTTGCTCGTTGCCTCGCTGAGGGGAGGTACGACTACAAGGGTGTGGGGAGCTGTACAGTATGGCAGGGTGATAGGAGACCGTCTCTCAGAACTGGTTCTTCTGAATCTGCTTGCAGTTAAGGGAATGTGTTACTTCCCCAGGAAGCAGAGAGCCGTCTGCCTTTATTTTGCCCTGATGAATCTAAGTGAACCTGATGGTTATTAGGGGACTTGCCTGATATCTTGTTGTCAAAGTCCCAGGGTTGTCAAACCTGGCTGTCCTTGCTTCCCTGAAAATAACTTTGTAGGCGTCTTGAGCACTGCTCTGAATTCCTGGTCCCTATCCGCAAGGTTATGGAGGCGTGACCCTTTAGTAAAGATACCCTTTCTCCCAAATGCTAATTAGGCAGCTCTTTGCTGCAACATAGCTGCAGACTGTCCATGTGCATAAAAGTTCTTCTTCACTGCCCTTAAGGATGCAGTCCCACTATGGAGAAAATGGAAAAGGACTTGTAGGCCTCTTCGTGTGGCATATGTGAATGCTCAGTGTGTGTGTGTGTGTTGGGGGGGTGTCTTTGGAAGTGCCTTTTCCTTGTAGCAGACTTTCTCAGGGAAAGCAACTGTTTATGAAAAAGCTGTTTAATCTGTAGCTACTCTGCCCCTTGCACACTGACAGCTATCTTGAATCTGCACTTGATGCATTTGTCATATTCAGGCAAATTATGTAGCTGGTTGTTCCCACAATCCTGGGAGTTGGTAGAGATTGTGAAGCGAGCAGATATGAGGCCCAGTGCCTGTCAGCCTTGGGACACGAGCGGGGTAGGGTATGGCTGAAGTGCAGGGTCTCTCGCCAAGCTTTGCAGAAAAGTGGTTTGCTTCCAGTCTGGAGTAAATAGTGTTTTAGTGACTAAAGGAAGCTGCTACAGCTGCATCATGCTCTGGGGGGCACCGGATGTCAGGGGGACTGCTGGAAGCAGATATGCTCCAGGGAATGCAGAGTAAATATCCCATTTAACTCCTTGGCTTTGTCACCTGGAGGTGTAACCTGTGTGCCTCCAGTTCACATGTACACCCTGGCATAGTGGAACGTGGCTGAGAACTGTATGCCTGGGGTCAGTCCCAGCTTTGCAACCACTGCGCTAAGTGACCCCTTCTTGAATGTCTCTAGGTGACACAGAATCTCCCTGTGAAGGAGGGCAGCACAGAGGTCCCGCTGTTCCGGGTTGGATGGTCTGTGGACTTCTCTCGTTCGCAGCTAGGTAACAAATGTCCTTTTGCTCCTGTATCACCCAGGAGCTTGGAAAGCGCTGCAGCCCCAGCTGGCCCTGCAGCAGGAGGCTGCAGGTAGTAACTGTGCCATTCTTTTCCAGGTGAGGATGAGTTTTCATATGGCTACGATGGACGAGGGTTGAAGGCTGAAAATGGGCAGTTTGAGGAGTTTGGTCAGCCTTTCGGGGAGAATGACGTGATTGGTTGCTTTGCTGTAAGTTCTGGAGATTATGTCCATACCAGCCATGTCAGAGGGGCAGGCGGGGGCAAGACTGTCCTGGCAACCAGAAAATAGCCTAACAGGGCTCTCCTGCTCCTGTCCCTGACACAGTCATGCGGGGAAGCTACAGTGCCCTATACTGCAAACAAAGGATCTAATTCTCTGTGTCCTCTTACTCTGTTGCTGATGGGTTTATGGTAGGGCACAAAGTGGTGGCAAGCCTGGCACTGCTTCTTTCTGGGGGCAGGAGGTACCTGGGATGTGAGGGTTGGGGAAGCGATGGGCACCCATCCAGACTTGCAGGTCTCCATCCCCTGTGTTCTTTGCGTCTCAGAACTTTGAGAGTGACGAGGTGGAGCTCTCCTTCTCCAAGAACGGGGAGGACCTGGGTGTGGCCTTCCGGATCAGCAAGGAGGCCCTGGCTGACCGTGCACTCCTGCCCCATGTCCTCTGCAAGAACTGCGTGGTGGAGTTGAACTTTGGCCAGAAGGAGGAGCCCTTCTTCCCAGTCCCTGAGGACTATGTGTTCATCCATGCTGTGCCAGTCGAGGACCGCGTGCGCACACCACTTCCGCCCAAAACCATAGAGGAGTGCGAGGTAAGGGGGGGAGCTCATCCATTGTATGGCCCCACCATGGCCAAGACCTTGCCCTGCCTCAGCCAGCTTTCAGGGAGCCGTTCTGGGTACTGGTACCAGCCCAGTGGTGTCAGCGTGAAGCTTAGCATTGAATTTGTCCATCTTGTTGGGCAGGGTTGGTAGCCTGTTCTGAGCTTCCTGGTGTTGTAGTGAGACTGGTTCTGGTACCCACACAAGTTAGATGTATCCAGCCTCACAGTCACTGCAGGGTGGCTGCAACATGGATGTACAGACACGGCCAGTGACTCAGTGGCCACATTCTAGGCAACTGCACGGTTCATAGGCCTGTCCCGAGGCAGGAATCCAAAGAGCATCTGACAGCCTGGTGCTGGCTGCTGCTCATCTGTTCTGATTCTTCCTCCATTCACCTATGTGCATTGGTCCCCTGCAGGTGCTGCTGATGGTGGGGCTGCCAGGATCTGGAAAGACCCTGTGGGCACAGAAACACACCGAGGAGAACCAAGAGAAGCGATACAACATCTTGGGAACAGAGACCGTCCTGTACCAAATGAGGGTAAGCACTTACTATCACCCCAGGTTCTTTCTATTCAGGGCTGGGCAGGCTCAGGGTCTGGGTGTCAGTGTTCTGCTACAAGTGGAATTGCAGGTGATTGTGTTGAGTTGTGGGAGGAGGGAACTTACTTGATAGCAGAACAAGGGGTTTTCTCTCTTTCTAAATCCATCTGTAAATCATTCTGAGCTCCAGCTCAGAGGGGAGCGTCCCTTTTCCGCAGGAGGCCTATTGTGGGCTGTCTTACTGGGCCCATGGGCATGACTGCAGAGCGGGAGGATGCAGTGTTTGTCCAGAACACCACCTCCTGATTCCTCTCTCGTTCCTTTTGGCAGACGAAGGGAGTGGAGGTTGAAGAGATGGACCCCAAGAGCAGAGACCTGTTAATCCAGCAAGCTGCCCAGTGCCTTAGCAAGCTGGTCCAGATTGCTCCCAGGGCAAAGAGGAACTTCATTCTTGATCAGGTAGCTGTTCTATATCCCAGTGTCTCCTGATGCAGAGCAGGCTGTGCCTGTGAGAACGGGAATTCCTGACGGGTGGGCCAGTGCCCATTTCTGAAGCTTGTTTCTCTTCCCCGGCTCAGTGCAATGTGTACAACTCTGGCCAGCGACGGAAGCTGCTTACCTTCAAGGGGTTTTCTCGCAAGGTCATTGTGATTGTCCCCAATGAAGAAGACTGGAAGAAGAGGCTGGAGCTTAGGAAGGAGGCGGAAGGGGAGGATGTGCCCGAATCTGTGATGCTGGAAATGAAAGGTAGACTTTTTTTTACCCAGACCTGTACCACTGGGGCTCAGCATTGCTAGCTCCGAGGGGCTGGCTGCTTCCAGGCTAGTGCTAGGCTGGAGTAAGAGCCCAGATGCCCCCGTGGGGCAATCGGGCAGGGACCCCTTACTCCCTGGACCACTTCTGAAAACGGGATGCCAGGTCACTGGGAGAAGCCATAACCTTGTGAACTCCCTGTTGCTGTCTGTTTCACCACAGCCAACTTTTCACTGCCGGAGAAGAACGATTACCTGGATGAGGTGATCTATGGGGAGCTGGCAAAGGAAGAGGCCCAGCCCCTGGTCACCAAGTACAAAGAGGAGGCCCGTAAGCTGCTTCCGCCCTCGGAGAAGCGGGCCAACCGCCGCAACAACCGCAACAAGCGCAACCGGCAGAACCGCAACCGTGGCCAGGCCTATGGTGAGGCTCCGCAGTGCAGGGCTGGTGTTTTCAGCTGTACCTGGTGCGGCTTCTTGTGCAGGGAGTCTCTTCTCAGCTACCGTTGGAGGGAGGCCATGGGTCCTTTGGCGGGATTGCAGCAAGCGCCTATACTTGGCTGTTGGCAGGACTCCCGTCCCCTTTACCCACCTGGCTTCGCTCCCACTTATTCACAGCCTGTTGCTCTTTGGTATTGCACCCTCTTCCTGGCCATGGCTCACAGAGGTCCTCTGCTTTTCAGGGAGCCTGCGGTTTTGTTTCCTTGTCCTGCTATTTGCTGAGGGCTTCCCCACAGCATCCTTTATTCGCATGGTCTCACCCTACTTCCCCTTCTCTGTCAGCACCCTGAATCCCCCCACTTCTTCCTGTTCCCTCTATCCACTGCTGATAGCTCTTCCTGGTCCAGTTTCCCTGGCACTGCACCAATGTGCATGCTGTGCTTTCCTATCCAGTCACTACCCTCATGCCCCTTGGGAGCTCTTGGAATGAGCTGGGTCTGCTGCTCAGTTTCCTGGGCTGTGTAACCCCCATGCTTCTGGAGCACCAGGATGCTTTTCCTCCCAGCTCTCTGGCTGTGTTGCTCCCCACAGCCCACGTCTAACCTGTTTGCTTCCTTTGCAGTTGGCGGGCAGCGTCGAGGCTATGACAACCGTGCCTATGGGCAGCAGCAGTACTGGGGACAGCCTGGAAACAGAGGGGTGAGTGCAGCCTCCCTATCTCTGCCTAGGAAGTTTGAGAACCCTGTCTGGAAGACATGGCACTGTTCCCTTTAGATGTACTTAGGGCGCTGCTTCTGTTCCCACAGGGTTACCGCAACTTCTACGACCGATACAGAGGGGACTACGACAGGTTTTATGGACGCGACTACGAGTACAACAGATACCGAGATTACTACAGGCAGTACAACCGAGAGGTAAGAGCTCCAGACCACGGAACACTTGTGGTATCCCACCACCTAGGTGACCTGTCCCAGTGAAGGCAGCTTCTCACTTGCGTGGGCTGTGAGTTCAGTCACTCCCCCCTCGCTCCCAGTCCCCTCCCCAAGGTCTGTGGGCACACAGGTGGGCACTCGAGAAGGGAAGGACAGGCTACAACTAAATCTGGACAGGTTACAGGGGTGGATGGATGAGAATAGGATGGGATTCAATACTGGCAAATACAAGGTACTGCACCTGGGGAGGAGGAACCAGCGGCAGACCTACATGCTGGGGAACTCTCTTCTCGTCAGCACAGAGGCAGAAAAGGATCTTGGAGTCATTATTGATTCCAAGATGAACATGGGCTGCCAATGTGGGGACACAGTCAAGAAGGCTAACCGTACCTTGTCATGCATCCATAGATGCATCACAAGCAGGTCCAAGGAGATGATCCTCCCCCTCTCTGTGACACTGGTCAGGCCGCAGATAGAGTACTGCATCCAGTTCTGGGCGCTGAACTTCAGAAGGGATGTGGACAGCATCGAGAGGGTCCAGAGGAGGCCACTCGCATGGTCAAGGGGCAGCAGGGCAGGCCCTATGAAGAGAGGTTATGGGACCTGAACCTGTTCAGCCTTCACAAGAGAAGGCGGAGAGGGGATCTGGTGGCAGTCTATAAACTTATAGGGGGGACCTGCAGGGAACGGGAGAGTCCCTGTTCCCCCGAGCACTACCGGGAGTAACGAAGAATAACAGGCACAAGTTGACTGAGAGTAGGTTCAGGCTAGACATCAGCAGGCGCTACTTTACAGTCAGGGTGGCTAGGATCTGGAACCAACTTCCAAGGGAAGTGGTGCTCACTCCTACCCTGGGGGTCTTCAAAAGGAGGCTAGATAATCACCTACCTGGGGTTGTTTGACCCCAGCGCTCTTTCCTGCCCATGGCAGGTGGTCAGACTTGATGATCTGCTCAAGTCCCTTCCGACCCTACCTGCTATGAAACCATGGCTGGAGTGGCAGTCTGGGAGCTCTGTGAGAGCTGATGGGAAAGGGGGATGGTTACTGCCAGGAGCCCGTACTCTCAAAGCACACCTCTGTCTGCTAACGGTGTCCGTCTTCCTCATTCCCAGTGGCAGAACTACTACCAGGACAGAGACCGGTACTACAGGAACTACTATGGCTACCAGGGGTACCGGTGAAGTCCCGGCCGTCTGCACCCTTCAGCCATGCAGCTGAACACGCGGGGGCCCCTGCCACTCCCCGAAACACAACCAATGGAAACAGGGCTGTTGGGGGGAGAGCGGCGGCGGGGGGAGGGGGGGAGGAAAAAAAACACACAAAAAGAAGAAGAAACTGTAAATTTTTTTTAAAAGTTTGTTGAAGAGAATATTGTCTTATTCTATAAAACATTTCAAACCTAGTTAGACATTTGTAATCAGAACGTGTGCGCAGGGTGCAGCACTTAGCGCTGCCCATCCTGTTCCCTGTGGTGACTGGGCAGGAGAACTACGTACCTTTGAGCGACATCCTGGAGCAGCTGGGCCAGCGGCTGGCAGGGAGGCACGAGGCAGCGGCAGGAGGACGAGGCGAGAGGCACAGGCAGGCAGGAGGGGCAGGGGGTGTGAGCAGGTGACTCTGATCATTAGCTTGCAAAACTAATCTTGCAAACTATCCTTTGCTAACCTGGCTTTGGCGGGGGGTGAGGTGCAGGGGACTCAGACCACCGCAGCTTGAGGCGCAGGTAGAGAAGGGATCGCATTGACCTTGGTTCCCACTGCATCTGGCGGGCGCCGGGTGCTACCACACCACACCCCAGGCCGGGAGCCTTTGCCTTCACCCACTGTTGAATTTCCCCACAGGAGTGCAGGTCGCCTGTCCCCGCATTCTCAGCCGGCACCAGTGGCCTCGCAGTTCCCCCACCCCTCCCCGAGGCAGCTTCTCATCTCTAGAGCGTCTGTCTGGGCAGTGGCGGAAGAGAAGGAACATTTCTCAGGGTTTCTGCAGGATCTTTTTTTCGTGAGCGTGTGGCATGTACATAGGTGACCCGTGCCACGTGTCACCTTGCCTGACAGGTAGCCGAGAGGGCATAGCCAGTGGCCCCCGCGGTGCTGGCAGTGCATATTTAGGAAGCCGGGGTGGTGACAGCGGGCATCTCACCCACCCTCTCTCTGCTCCAGCGCTGCCTTCTCTGCCTGCACAGCCTGGCCCCAGAGGAGGGGGGGTGTTCCCTAGGATCCCTCCCCTGCTTGGGGCATGAAATTTGGGATGTCCTTGGTCTCCTGCCGCACCGCAGGGATGGAGGGGGGCCCTTCCCCAGGCATGTGCCAGGCAGCTTGGGGGCGGGGGCAGCTGCTCCCGAGGGCATAGGGAGCCCGTTTGCAGCAGTGGTGGATGCGGCCGGTTTGTATTTTTTGCAGGGGAGGGAGGGGGGCGGGGAGCGCGGTTCAACTTTTCCAATGATGATATTTAGTGTTGATCTGTAGGATTCTCTCTCTGCGTTGTTTCATTCTCGTCCACCCATCTCCTTCCCTGCCACAGCCAGGCCGGGGGGGGGCCCTTTCCCAGTGAACAGGACGCCTCCTAGGAAGCAAATTGTAAATACTCTTGGTCTGAGCGCCCGTGACTTCCCTCTGCTGCTTGTGATTCACTGTTTGAAATTCAAACATTTTTACTTTGTTTCAAGAATTGGATTTTCCTTTTTCCTTTTCTTTTTCTTTTATCGCTGTTACTCTTCTCTGCCAGCCATTGCAAGCTGTCCCGTCCCCGGCACCCAGCCCAGACTCGCCTTTCCTTCTGCCCACAGCCGGAGACCGCAGCCGGGGGCTCCCGGCTCTGTGCCACTCGCAAATCCAGGGGCTTTGGGGAAGTGGGGGTGTAGCTCACAGCGTGACCCTTTTTATAACAAAGCCACAGGTGTTTTAAATGCTCCAGGCCACTAGAAAATCTGCTTGGGACAGGGGAAGAGGGGGAAGAGAGAGCAGGAGCTTTCTAGGGAGCCCTGGGCACAGAAGCGTTGTCCGTGGCACCGTGGGGATTTCTGGAGGGGGCCGTCAACTGTTCTCGGAATGACTTTTGAAGCTGTAATCCTTTTTAAATAAAGAAATAAATACAAAAAAAAAACAAAAAAAGAGAACCTTTTCTGGGGGTGACTAGAACTACCACGTCCTTGTCCGTCAGACCAAGAGACCTTTAGCGACTTCGATAGATGTCTTTTTTTCCTCTGCACATTATTATTATTTTTTTTTGTTAAAAAAGAAAAAAAAATCGAAAAAATGTAAATGGTAAAGGAAGAACTTTGCAGCCTGTTCTTATAATTTTTTTTTTTTTAGCTCCGTTTAGTGTTTCACGCTCGCTCGTACGTCTTAGTGGCTGTAGAGGGGAGAGCGCGGAGGCTGTGACTGTCTTGACGACCTGTAAAACGTTTTTTGAAGTGGCCAGTAAAAAAGGGTTTGACCATTGACCATGTTACCGTGTGTGGTTGTTTACATCTGTAACGCTTCTTTTTTCCTTCGGCTTCTGGCAAATGTAGGCGATTGATCGCTGCCGTTTTTAGAATAAATAACCGTTGGCTTGACTCGGCCGCCTCCTGGTGCTGCCTCGCTGCTTCGTCTGTCCTTGCCTGCTCCCCCCCGGGAGGAGCCCCGCTTAGCCTGAGACGCTCTCCAGGCCTCTTGCTCTCCCTGGGCGTGCAGAGCCAGGGGCTCCTTCCCTGCTCCCTGCCGGCACTTGGGTGCGCGGAGCCAGCAGCGGCGGCGGGAGCTCCTTCCTTGCTCCCTGCGGGAGCTGGAGGTGCCATGCCCGTGGCTGCAGACAGTGCGATGGAGAGGTAGGGTCCCCAGGGCTCCTCGCCTGCATCATGGGGGCCTTCCCCTGCCCTTGCGAGGGGAGCAAGATGTCTGGTTTTGTCCCAGCCTCTGCTGCGCACAACCCTGGGGTCCCGGCCTGGGGAGGTGGGGGCTGGGGCAGAAGCTCGGGGTACAGCAGGGAGCGGGGGTGCGCGTCACTCAGGCACCTTCTCCCTTCCCTGGCCAGGATCCCAGACGATGCTGGAGCCGTGGAGGAGCTGGACCGGAGGCTGGTGAGTTGCCATGCTTGTGCCCAGGGCAGCCTGGGCATGGGTGCTTGGGGGGGTTCCCCCCTACCCCCAGCACCAAGCGAGCGCCTCCATCCTCTTTTCCAGATGTGCCTGCAGCTGCCGCGGCCTCCAGCTCCCAGGAATCGCCGCCGAGGGCCTGCGCCAGAGACCACCCCCGGGTGGGGGCACAGACCCTGCCCCTGCTCCTGAGTCCCACGTACAATTAACAGGAGCCCCTCGACACCTGCCCCCTCCCCAACCCTAACCCCTGCCACTCTCCAGCACCCCAGGTGTGTTGCCATGTTTGTTTCTGGCACAGCAACACCCCGTCCTTGTGCTGCTGGGGGCGGGGGGTTGGCTACTGGGATGAGCCTGGTTTGAGCTATGGGCACAGCTGCCAGGGTCTGCCCACCACCACCCAGGCAACTGAAGCCATGGTGGTTCCTAGGGGGTGCGGGGACTCTGGGCTGGGCATGGAGGAGCACCCTGGGGGTGGCCATCGCGGTTGGGGGGGGCTAAGACTAGTCTGGGGCGGCCATTTTGGATCCTGGAGTGGAAGCCGCCCAAAGTCCGCCATCTTGAGGCGTAGCTTGCCTGTCAGCCGCCATTTTTCGTCCTGGAACCGGGACTCTTCTTTCCATTACCCTCCTTCAGCGGCCGCCATCTTAGATCCTGGGAGGGAGGCAGCCCGGGGTGTAGCCATCTTGGAAAGTGGAGTGGGTGCCCGTGCGCATGCGTGCAGCCTCATAGCCTGGCACTCGCTCCGACTGACGCCATGTTGAAGCCTGCAGGCTAGGCGGCGCCATGCCAGTTCCTGGCGGTGAAGCCGAGCTGCGCTCCGCCCTGTTGGCGGTGCCAGGCGGGTGCCGGAGGTAGCACGTGGGTGCCTGAGCGCGGGAACCCGGACACGTGGGTTTTCCGCAGTTCCGAGCTTCTCGTCATAGAGGGCTGGGGGCACAGCCAGGAGCCCCCTGCCCCCCTCCAGACAACACCCCCTCCC